>NC_067161.1:11216747-11453350 GCF_903995435.1 Acomys russatus
AACGAACGAGTGTGTGAGTGCGGAGCCCTCTTTCTTTCCGCAGCTTCATCTTTCATGAGAGGAGCCGCAGGCCTGAGCACCCAACCCTGAGAATGCGAGGGTCTGGCTGTGTAAGAGCAGCAGAGAAGGTTGCAGCCTGCCTCTGGGAAAGTCTTGGATGTGGATGCCACCACCTCCAGGCAACAGAGGTTCCAGAAGAGCAGAGACACTGTGGTGCAGATACAGACACAGGGGACAAAGGACCACACGGAGTGGCGACGGCCACCAGAGGGCCCCACTGCACAGCAAACCCGGGAGACCGAGGCCACAGCATTCTGAGTGAACATGCGCTACCCTGTTGGGCGCTGGACCACCCCTGGCTTACACCAACAGGGTGCAACGCTTCACCCTCTGCACCAGCAGGGAAACTGAGGCACGGCTCAGCTCTCTGTCCAGCGCAGCTCCCTGTCCTGGCGCGGGATCTGGTGAGACATCCAGGATCTGGTCCTGTACCCAGACTCCTCGGCCCGGAGGGAGTGGCCTCCTGAACCTCGAGTCCTGCTGTCTGATGTCAGTCTCGTGCCCCAAATAACTTCCTCCCAGGGACACTTCCGCTGCGGCCTCACGTCCGGGAGCCCGGCGGGCGCACCCAGGGCCACCTTGCGGGTCACCAGGATGCCTTCCCAGAACAGCTCTTGCCACGCCCAGAAAGCGCAGCCCCAAACAGGCAGCAGGGTCCCAATTCCTTGAGCCAATCCGCAGATGTGTATGTGTGTCTGTGTGTCTGTGTGTGTGTATGTGTGTGTGTGTGTTTCAGGAAGAGAGGACAGCCAGGGTCCCCCTTTCTCAGTTGCACAAGCACCCTGGCCTTGGTTCTTCAATGCCTACTCGTACGTAGTCAAGGTATAAACCAAGCTTAGGTCACTGATGTCAGATAAAAAGTAGGTGTTCAAGTCGGGCGGTGGTGGCGCAGACCTTTAATCCCAGCACTTGGGAGGCAGAGGTAGGTGGATCTCTGTGAGTTCGAGGCCAGCCTGGTCTACAGAGCAAGTACCAAGACAGCTAGAGCTGTTACACAGAGAAACCTTGACTCGAAAACAAACAAAACAAAACAAAACAAGTAGCTGTTCTATAAGTATTAAATGAACAAATGAATGAATGAGTGAGCAAATGAATGAATGAATGAAAATGGAAGGCATCTTGGATGAAGTAGACTCTGCTAGCTTAGATGGGGCTTGTGGTCAGTTGAGGAAGGCAGCCAACAGCTGGGCCTCTGTGGTCAGCTCCTATCAGGAGGAATACCTTGCTACCAGAATCCTGAAGCATATAGAGAAAGGGGTCTGGCTCCTGGGGTTCAGGGCCGGGTCATGGAGTTGGTGTTCGGGGCACCTCCTTCCTTCTGAAACGGATCCGGGTAGGCAGGGCTGACAGGTTGGGTGGCATAGCCAAGCTGACACTCACCTCCAGCATAAAACCTCACTTCATGGAGCCTGTACCTCCGTAGCACTAGGGAGAGCGCCTGCCACCGCTCACCAGAGCTCAACCAACCACCAAGCCAGAGACCATGAGGCAGCTCCACATCCCTGGCCTGCTGCTGCTGCTGCTGCCGCCACTACTGCTGACATCTGGTGAGTTGCAGTCAAGGGCAAGCAGTCTCTCTGCCATCTGTCTGTAGGGGCCCTTCTGTTCTGCTCTGAGCTCCACCTAAGCCCCCCAATCCCTGGGCCTGCCTGGGTCTGAAAGGAACCTTTTCTTCTCAGTGACGGGGCTCCCAGAGGGTGTGTTCAGGTTCCAAATATTCCACCTGGGGGACCTGGTTGAGGGGCCGGGGGAAGCTCTGACAGTGCCTATGGTCCCATCTTCCCAAGGCTCTCACGGTGTGCCATGCTCCTAGCTTGGCAGATGAGAGAGCCTCCACGCCTATAGGATTTGAACCTAGGCCTGCAGGCTTCCAAATCCCTGGGCTTATGTGAACTGTAGATGCCATCTGAGCCTAGGAGCCTTCAGAGTCTGGCTGAGGCTGAACAGAGAGCTGGGGACAAAAGCTGCAGGCTGCAGAGGGTCCGGCTCCTGTCTACAGGGGGAGAAGCAGTTGCTGCCCATCCTGAGCAGGGGTCAGCAGGTTCTAGCAGGAGCTCCACCTGCCAGGTCCTTCTCTGTGGGCTGGGCTCCTCTCTACCAGGGAAACTCTCCCACATTCCTGGGCCAGCTGGGCCAGCTCAGCAGCTGCCACACTTCCCTGGCCTCAGCTCACCTCTCTGGGATAGGCTAAATTACCCTAGGCCATGTCTCAACCAGGCTTCTGGGGGTCAGATGACATGCAGGCATCTCTGTGGGGATGCCTCTGCCTCCCCCAGGGTTATGGAATGGTTTTGCCCATGGTCTCTAGCAGCAAGAATAATAGCATTGAAAACCTATTTCCATTGGGTGTGACATCGTGATGTCTCCCGTGGGTGGATCAATCGAGGTCACTGCCGAAGTAGAAACAGCAGCCTGCCTTTGGCTCACAAACTGCTGTAACCTGAGGCTGGACCCCTGGGTGACATGCTCACTTCAGCCCAGAGTGGCCAGCACCCCAGTAGTCCTGCAGCTGGTCTCGTCTAGTTTCTTAGACCTCAGCCATTCCCATCAGCATCAGGGGCCTGGGGTCCAAGGTGGGCATGGATTGACACCCCGGCTTGCCATCTCCCACTGATGGAAAGCATTTGCCTTAAGAGCAGGGTTCCTCACAAGCAACTCTGTCCCTCCACACAGTTTCTGTGCCCAGGTCCCTAGAGCCAGGCTCTGCCTTCACAGACCTCCTGGGCCTAAGCTCTGGGTGAGAACAAATGCCCTGCAGGAAGACAGAGAACTCAGAGCAGCAAGGGAGACTTCCAAGCCAGATAGTACAACGGGGAAGACTTCTGTGGAGAGCGGGCACTTGAATGGACCTCAACCTGCAGTAGGATTTGTAGAGCCTAGGAGCCTCGGCCTGAAAATAAGTTGTGGCAGAGACAATGGGTTACAGGTCAGGAGCCTGGCAGGAGGGGAACATGCAAGCTCCAGGAAGAGGAGGAGAAGGTGAGGAGGAGGAGGGGGAGGTGAGGAGGAAGAAGAGGAGGAGGAGGAGGAGGGAGACAGCTTGTAGTGCATCTGTGCCATTGAGGACAGGGACAGCTGGGCTAGGCAACATTGCAAGCTGGCTCTTCAGGCCTGGAGATCAGTTCCAGCTGAATTCTAACAAGATGAGAGGCTCTCTCTGGTCACGTTTGCATTATTTTATATTTTATTTTTGCTTGTGTGGATCTCTGTCTTTGTCTGTCTGTCTTTCCCTCCCCCTCTCTCATGTGTGTGTCTGTGCGTGCATGTGCACAAACCAGAAGGGACTGTTGCATCCTCTGGGTGCTGGAAACTGAACTGGGATCCTCTGTAAAAGCAAGAAATGCTCTTAACCAACAAGCTGTCTTCCCAGCCTTTATTTTTTCACGTGTATGAATGCTTTATCTGCATTATGCCATGTGCGCCATGAGCATGTAGGACCTGTGGAGGCCAGAAAGGGCGATCAAATTTGCTGGAACTGGGGTTACAGACAAGTGTGAGTAACCACATGGGTGCTAGGAACTGAATCCAAGTCCTCTGCAAGAATGCTAAGTGCTCTCAACTGCTGAGCCGCTTGATTTATTTTGAGACAGTCTTACAATAGTGCTTTGACTGGCCAGGTACTCATTGGGTAGCTCAGTTTGGCCTTAAAGCCCAGGCAATCCTCCTGCCTCAGACCCTTGAGGGGGGAGTGCTGTGACAGCAGCTATGGCTTTCTATGTCCTATGCATTGCATTGTAAAGGTCAGTGAACACAAGTACAGAAGCCAGGAGCCCCAAGCACAATCCCTGTCTCCCATGATGAAAACACTTGTCCCTGTCTGCTTGGCATCCGCTTTGAGAAACATCTGGTGCTGTCCTCAGCACTAGCTATTTCCTGTTCCTCTATGTTCTGGTTACACTTCTGCCACTGTGATAGACTATTATGACAATAAGTAACTTAGGGGAGAAAGGGTCTATTTTAGCTCACTATTCCAGGCGACAACCCATCATTTCAGGGCAACAGGAACCTGGAACAGCTGCTCACGTCCAGAGTCAAGTGTAGAGGGAAATGAATGCCCATATGTTCGCTTGGTTGTGTTTAGCTCAGTTCAGAACCAACACCCCCCCCCCCGCCCCCCATGCCTAGGGAATAGTGACGCTCACAGTGGGCTGCGTCTTTTCACACCAGTTAACTTAAGACAATCCCCCACTGGCATACCCACAGGCCAAACCACTACAGACAATCCTTTATTGAGGCTCTCTGTTCCCAGGTGAGTCTAGCTTGTACCAAGGTAACTGCCACACCCTGTCCATAGCTGCATCCTACCCCATCCTCAAGCCTGCATTCTGTATTTTGTCACCCCCCACTGAGAATTGCACAACTGGGAGATCCACAGGGAAGAGGAGAGTCCTGTAACATCCTTAAGGGCTCTGGGCATTCCAGAATGGTTTTCTTCTTAGCCCTCCCTCAGGGCTCCTCAAGTTTTAGGACTTAGAGAAAATGTGACCACCAGGGGAGAGACTTGATCATGATGAAAACCCACCCAGTTTGGACAGACCTACCCAAGGGAACAGTAACTAAGAGAGCACAGCTAAAGACGTGTGTGTGTGTGTGTGTGTGTGTGTGTGTGTGTGTGTGTGTGTGTGTACGTACATACACCTGGGCGTGAATCTGAGGACAGAATAAGCTTATGGAGCTTGGGTAAAAGGATGAGCAGTAGGTGTGGGGTAACGAGCCCTGGGAAACGGACCCCATTCCAGGTGTCATCAGGGCTGCCTTAGCCTCTTCTCTACTTGTCCCCTCACTTTGATGGTGGTCCAGCAGTGATAGATACAGTTGGCAAGAGGGCCCAGTCCTCAGAATGTAGAGTCTTGGGAAGCTGACCTTCTGTAGTTACTAAGCCAACTCACTCCCTTGAGAGCGCAGAGTGGCCATGGGTGTCTGAAGCTCAGTTGGACTTTGGGAGAAATTAGAGGAGACTTGATCATTCTGAAAGACTGAGAGGAGGCCCTGATGGATATTGTGTGGAAGTGGCCTCCAGGGTTTCCTCTGTCATCCAGAGCTGAGCCATTTGTGGGAGAAGGCGATAGACTCCACGTTTCTAGGACTTGAGGCACATGTATTTCCACCACCTCCACACCTCAAGAACGGGGTGCAGGGTGGAAGAAGAGATTCCCTGTGTTGGCAAGAGTGCCAACCTTCCCCGAGCAGGGAAAACCACCCCCATGGCTATGGCACTAGCTTTTCTGGTTGTCTCTCCCTGTCCTTGGTGGACAGGGACTCTCTGATGAGGCAGGACCAGGAAAGGACAGACCTTGGCTTGGTTAAGTTGGCTCATACCCTCCTTTTCTCATTTGCAGGGACTGAAGGGGCCAGGGCTCTGAGAGGTAAGTGGGATCAACTGAAATGTAGGAGTGGCTGTACAGCCATTCGTCCATGCGCATGCCCCCCCTCCCACAAGGCAGCAGAGGAACAAGAATAGGAGAGATGCACAGGACAGCAGAAAAGCCAGCCAGAGGTGGCTGAGCAGAACTAGAGTTCAGAAGGCAATGGAAGAAAAGATTCTTGTATGATCAGCAAAATAGGACATAACAGAGGCATCAGAGACAAGTGCCAGTATAGGTGACACCTTCCCTGCTGGGCCATGATTGTCCCTCTGGCCCACCAACCCCATGGAAGACATGACATACAGCTGTCCTTCTGGGACTCATGTCCAGCCCTGGTATGCAAAATTTCCATGTTATGTCAACCTTCCTGACCCTAGGTTGGGTCTTGTCACTTTGTCATAAATGAGAGGACTGAGGTTCATAGAAGGCAGAACTCGAAAGCGTTAGCCTGTATCAAAAGCCTCTGGCTCAGAGGCCAGAAAGGCTAGAAAATTGACAAAGTGAGAACTGGTGTGTGGGGTTGGGAATGGAGTCCAAGGCACGGAGCCAGATCCCTCCCTCAAAGAGTGATTTCATGTTCCTCCAGCCTGTGGGCGCCCAAAGATGTTCAACCGGATGGTGGGCGGGGAGGACGCCTTAGAAGGCGAGTGGCCCTGGCAGGTCAGCATCCAGCGCAACGGGGTCCACTTCTGTGGGGGCAGTCTCATCGCATCAACGTGGGTCCTCACTGCTGCACACTGCTTCTCCAAGTAAGTGGCTGGGATAAGGCAGAGTCTGTACACAACTTTCAGCACCACAGCCAGCACTGGCACCAGGCCAACAACCCCACCCCCACTCCCACCCCCAAACCTTGGCCAGTAACACCCACTGTCTTCCACAATTTTCCTTTAGGGAGCCAGGGAGATAGCCCAGTAGTTAAGAGTACTGGCTGTTCTAGCAGAGTACCAATGTTCAAGTCTCCATACCCACATGGTGGCTCACAACTACACCTCATCCCAGGATATCAGCACCTTCTTCTGGCTTCAGTGGGCTCCAGGGGCACAAGTGGTGCATTGACACATGTGCAGGCAAAACATTCATATACATAAATAATTAAAATTTTCCTTTAAGTCCAACCCTAGGCCTGGAAGCTGCAACTGCTGCCCCAGCTCTTGCTCCACCAGCTGTTCTGCTAGTGACACCTGGGGCCCTGTCCTTACCAATGCTGCAGGACAACCCCCCCCCCCCCCGCCCACTTCCCTACTTCAAATTTAGAACTCTTTCTCTCTGGATCTTGGGTTTCATATAAGCCCAAGATTTGGAACAGAATGTCCCTCTTCCTCCCCCCCCCCATCTGAGACCACCTAAGAGAACAGCCCTGCAACCCCCAGATTTTCAGGGTCCCCAAACATTGTACCTCTTTCCTCATGGATCTGCAATTCCTTTTCCCTTTATTTACTATTGTGTGTTTTGGGGGAAGAGCACATGTGTTTTGGTTTACACGTGGAGGTCAGAAGATAACTTTTGGGATTAGGTTTTCTCCTTTCACCACAGGTTTTGGTGATAAAACTCAAGTATTTAGGCTTGCGCAGAAAGCACCTTTACCTGCTGAGCCATCTTGCCCCTGCAATTTCAAAAAGCTCAGGAGTGGCTTACTTGGGGCTCAGCAGCAGGCCTTGGCCTCACTGTACCCCATAGGTGTGTGTGTGTGTGTGTGTGTGTGTGTGTGTGTGTGTGTGTGTATTACAGCAGGTTTGGCTCACAGGACTCAATGTCCTCATATTACAAATGAAGAAACAGAGTCACAGAGAGCTTGTTAGGTCACTTACCCACGGTCACCTGATAGGCAGGAAAAGATGGGAATTAAAGGTACTACAAAGAGAGGTGTCAGATACTGCAGTGGACCAGAACCTCCTCCTCCTCCCCGTGGGTCTCTTTCCTCACGAGGATGCGACTCACGCCCGCTCTGCTCTTTTCACCAGCACTTCAGACATATCCATATACCAAGTCCTGCTGGGGGCACTGCAGCTGCAGCAGCCAGGACCACACGCCCTGTATGTCCCTGTGAAGAGGGTAAAAAGCAATCCCGAGTACCGAGGCATGGCCTCCAGTGCCGACGTGGCTCTTGTGGAGCTGCAGGTGCCTGTGACCTTCACCAAGTACATCCTTCCTGTGTGTGTGCCTGACCCCTCCATCATCTTTGAGTCAGGCATGAACTGCTGGGTCACTGGCTGGGGCAGCCCCAGTGAACAAGGTGAGGGGACTGAGGTAGGGAAGGGAGGGAGATATGGCTTAAGAGGAGCCAGGACAGCTTTCTTGTTGATACTGGCATACATGAATGGGGCCGGTGTAATGGAGCAGGTGCTGTAGGAGGAAGTTGTGCATACAGGAGATGGGAGAGGCAGACAAGCAGGCCTGGTGCTGATGAGGGAAGACACAGTCCCATGGATTTATGAGGAAGCTCAGGGAGGGGCAGAGTGAGTTGTGGTCCTTGAGAACCCAGAGCCTCAGGATCCGGGTTAAGACTGTCCACTGAGCTGCAGGCTGCTTTTCCCTCCACAGACCGACTACCCAACCCACGGATCCTGCAGAAACTGGCTGTGCCTATCATTGACACGCCCAAGTGCAACTTGCTGTACAGCAAAGATGCTGAGTCTGACATCCAGCTCAAAACCATCAAGGATGACATGCTCTGTGCAGGCTTTGCAGAGGGCAAGAAGGATGCCTGTAAGGTAAGGCATTAGAGCAGTGGTTCTCACCCTGGGGGTTGCGACCCCTTTGGGGGTTGACTCTTTGACAGCGGTTGCAGATCAGATATTTAAGATTCATTAATAGTAGCAAAATTCATTATGAAATAACAATGCAAATAATTTTAAGGTGGTGGGGGATCACCACATGAGGAAACTGTATTAAAGGGTCACAGCGTTAGGAAGGTTGAGAACACGGGCTAGATGGAGCTTAGCCCAGGTTAGGGTGCACTGTGGTTCCATTACCCGCCATGAGATGAGCAAGTCTTGGATCTGAGATGGGGACTCAAATACTGCATCCTTATCAAACACCACACTGGGTGTATGCCACTGATAGGTAGCCCAGGACATCACGGCAGTGTGCAGGCTTGTCCATGAGAAGACCAGTGGGGAGGTTCCTGGGAAGAAGCTTTGTCATGAGTACATGTGTACACAGGGCCTTTGTGAGCCCCGGGTAGGTTCTGATGGGTCTCTGCTTCCTTCCCCACAGGGTGACTCTGGAGGCCCGCTGGTGTGCCTTGTGGGCCAGTCATGGGTGCAGGCTGGAGTGATCAGCTGGGGAGAGGGCTGTGCCCGCCGGAACCGCCCTGGTGTCTACATCCGTGTCACTTCCCATTACAAATGGATCCACCAAATCATCCCAGAACTGCAGTTCCAGGGGAGGGCCAGCAGCCAGCAGCAGCAAAGAGACCCCCGTGGTTGGCAGCGCCTGGTGGGGAACTCTGCCCCCTGCCTGGCTGCCCATGCAGTCATACTGGTCCTGGCAGCACTGCTCACTGTCACCTGAGCCTGCCCAGCTCACAGGTGGAACTGCACCCACTGTACATTTGTAAATAGCTGTCCTTGCACCTTAACTGCTAGTTACCTTGACTTATGTTCAGTCAGGAAAAAGCGTCATGACCCATGGCGAGGGTTGGGGGTTGGGTGGGGTGGCCTGCAGGGCTCTAGAAACCAACAAGCTGTGAACTGGGACCCTTTGCGGGCACACCCAAGCTAGGATGTTCCTGACCCAGTTGCCCTGTTGCCACCCCATGACTGCCTCACCACTCCGAATACCAATGGTTGTCCCATTCCTGAACCATGGACAGTGACAGATACGGGTGGGAGGCAGGTCACAAAGCATCAGGTCTTCAGTAGGAACTGTGCAGAAGATGGGTGGAGGCTTCCCAATCCCACCCAACTCCTCGAGCATCATCGTGCAACTCTGAGGGCAACTTAGGCCCTGTGCATTCTCACAACACTGGCCAACCTGAATTTTTGTTCTTCCCTTGATCCAAGGCCATTCCTTAACCTCCAACTTCCCGCTCTGTGGTAACACAAGGGTGGGGTGTGGAAGGGAGTAGGCACACACAAATCATGTTCCCTTCACGCCCAGTGAGACATGCGGGTTCATATGTACATCTACCCATGTGCTCACAGAGGCCTCAAGCGGAGCAGGCACTGTTATTTGCTGACCAGGTAACTGTGGTTGGGTGTGACGAAGCCTTTACTCCTAGCATTCAGGAGACAGAGACAGGCAGATCTCGGAGTGGAAGGCTAGCCTAGTTAACATTTTGAGTTCCAGGCCAGCCAAGGCTACACAATGAGACCCTGTCACAGAGATAACAAATAAACAAAAAACCAAAATAAAAGCTAGAATGGATCACTTAGCACTTGTTGTATACCAGCGAATAAGCACGGGGAATCCCCTCAGGCCGATCAGCGGCCTCTGCGGAGAGGCTGTTTGTTGAGTGCCATCTATAGACCAGACTGAGTGTCTGGTCTAAGAGAGGCTGGGTACTCTTCTATTCTATAGAGGAGGCCTGGTGCACTGGAGCCCAGACAAAGGCACAAGGCAGGTTGTGGGGACTCTAAAGACACCCCAAGGGCAAGCTCTGGGCCATCTCCGTTGCTAAGTGCTGGCCTGAGGCTCACAGGCTTGGAGACTGTCATTGCGACTTGCCGTAGGATGCACGGCTCTGTCGAAAGGTGCTGGCTGGCGCTATGCCCACTCACAATGTGGAAAACTGCTATCTGGGCTCTGGCCCTCTGTTCCTTTGGGCTCAAGGGCAGTAGCCAACCAGAAGTGTGGTCCTGTCCCAAGCAGCACCTTGGCAGAAGTCCAGGTGCGGACTCTGCAGAGTCCAGCAGCTGTGGACCCACTCAGGAACGCCATATACACGGTCGGTCTCTCCTGTCCTTGCTGGCTTCCCAGAATCAGGAGAACTGCCTGAGGCAGGCACCAGCTCCTCTCTAGACACCACCATAGCTAGCAGGCTGTCTAAGGCTGAGAACTGATTGCCTGCCTCCTGGCTAGCCTTCTGCTCAGATGCCATGTTGTAGGCTGTGAGGTAGGTCAGCATCAGGAGACCTCTCAGAGCAGAATCCAGACCCTTACCCGACCCATGTTCACAGGCTACTCAGAGTACCTCATGACCCACATACCCAAGCACTGAACAGGAGCTGCGTCCATATCTCAACTTGGGCAACAGGGTAGCCCACGTTGGAACCCTTGGGCCAGTGGGCCACTAACCTGGCTGGGTTGGCTGCACAATAGGACACAGGACAAGGCTCAGGGTGTGGGCAGCAGAGATATCCCTGCTGACGGTGGGAAGTCCTCAGGGGACCTACCTGGAAGACACTGCTTTCCAGCATGGAAGCATCCTATCTACCAGCATACACTTCGGGATGGGCAGCACTTCTCCACATACTTCAAGACATTAACAGTTGCTGAACGCATTCATAAATACACAATTTTATTTACTATTTTCAGGGGAAACTTAGGCATTAAACGGTAAGCTGATAAAATACGGATACCTAAAAAAGTATAAAAGTATAAATATCCCCTTAGAATTTTAGTGAATTAAGTTTTAATATCATTAAATTAAAAAACAAAAAACCCCACAAGCCTATCTATTGTCAAAGTCATAAATCAAACAATGCTAAGTGTCCAGCAACTCCCCAGAGTATTCCCCACGGCCGACAGCAGAGCACTGCCCCAGAGTGTGCTGGGGAGGGCAGGGCAGCCGAGGCGCAATCAATCCCATAGAAAGGTTTTTATGAATCACACAAGCTAAACATTTAACAACAAACAACAGACCTCAGGAAAGGTCAGTCCTCGATGTTGGAGAACTGGACTAATCAGTTACTGGCAGAGGAGAAGGAAGAGGGCCTAGGCAAGAAGTTTCCGGAAGTATTTGAAACAGTGTTAGAGGCTGTGACCTGGACATGGGCAGCCATGGCGGTCAGTTTGCACAGCTCCCTTAGGAAGCCAGGGGTCAAAAAGCACAGAGCTTGCTTGCTTGGGCCAAGTTTGTGGCCTGCTACATCCCCCACCCAGCTGAGAAAGGTCTGTTTGAAGCCAGCAGGCGCAGCCCCTGCAGGAACCTTAGCAGCTCCAATGCCGTGTCAGATGAACAGAGCCCATGCAGCTTGTGCAAAGTCCCAAACACTCCAGAAATACAAGAGAAGAACTGCATAGTTATACAAGGAAATGAGAGCCAGTGAGAAGGAGACATGTTTGCGCTGTAAACATCCTGAATGTTCAACATGACCTGGAGTGTCAGCTCCAGAAGCCAGGTGGACAGGCCTCCCGCCCCAGCCTCCATCCCAGGCACAACAAAGGCACTGGTAGGCGCCAGCTCCCCCATGAGCCCACAGGTGGGACATATGAGGCAAAACCTCTATCTCCCTTAAATGATTTAACAGATCAATCCAAAATGTAGCAACACTTTTAGGCATTTCTAAAGAGTATAAACACCGGGTGGTCTATCCACACTTTTAAAAAAAGGGATACAAAGTCCTCTTGCCTGGAAAATACAAATTGAGAAGCCTTGATGGTCCTGGGCCAAGCTGACAGGCCAGAACAAGAGCCTGGCTCTGAAGGGGTGTAGTCCAGGGGAGGTGCCCAGAAGTAGTGATAATGTGGAGGCTGCCTTAGTCAGGAGCCTCAGCCGAGGTCGAGAGAAACCAACCAATCATGCCTGGAGGCAGAGCGGCCTCCCTGACCCAAGGATGAGGGCCTGGTGCTCAACCAGTTTTGAGCAGGCACTCACGCCCTAAGCCACAATGCACTGGATAGGAGTTGCGGCTGCTGCCCCTCCCTCCTGGCAAGGCCCAGGCTGCTTGTCGCAGACTGTGTGTAGCACCAAGGACCCTGTCCTTCAAATCATCTTCAGGAATGCACGGCCTGGTCAGCAGCATCCTGCCTCAGTCCCACATAGCACTCAGAAAGAACAGAGTGAGGCCACAGAGACTGCCAAGCCAGCCCTAGCTGCCTCCCTGTGGGGACGACTGGCTTGACAGCTGGGCTGTCTCTCGCCACCCACATCTGAGGCAAAAAAGGATCCACACCCAGATCTCTAGAGAAATGATCAGAAGCAGGTTTCTTCTCACAGCCATGTTTTCTGCACATGGCAGTTCACTTTATCTTGGGGAAAAGAAAATCACCTCTTCAGCTGTCAGTACTCTTCACATCCTTGAGCCTCGTTCTTGCAAAATCTGAAAAGTATGAAATATATCGTGAGGATGTAGGCGTTGACCAAGTGTCCTGTTCAGAAAGCAGAGGCCAGTCTTGCGGAACCTGCAAATGTAGGCCAGGACCTCAGCTAGCTAACAGGGGGACTTGTACAGTGACAGTGGGTAGCTGACATGAGGCACCAGGTCCCCTTCACATCCAATAGATCAAGCCCACACCCCATCCATTGGACGGTCTGCACCCTTTCGCTGACCTCAGCCCTCTGCTGACCTCAGGAACCTTCTCAAAAAGGCCATGCTGTGAGACCCTCCACATTGTCCACTAGCCTGCAGTATCTGCTGCCTCCCCACCCCTGTTCCCACTGGCTAGAAAACAGGGCATGGTCCTAGCCTCCTTAACTAGTATGCCATGGCCAGCTGTATATATCAAGTTGGGATGAAGTCTCCAGAGGCCTTCAGAACATGCTGGGGCTAGGCACATGCTGCTGAACCAAAACCCGTAAAATGAGCCTCTAGGGCTGGAATAGGACATGACTCCAAGCAGAATGCCTCACAGCTGAGGAAACCTCACAGGTTTCGGCAGTGAGAGTCATAACTGTGGACAACCTTACCTAAGTCTGGGGCAGTGGAGAGAGCTGGCTCTCGGGGGCTATGTGGAAGGGCTCAAGAGAAGACCTAGTTCTCAAGCTGCTCCTACAAAGCCACCAGCACCCCAAACACCATGCCTACCAATAGCCAGCCCAACTAAGCTGTGGAGCATGGAACTGCCACTTGAGCGCTTCAAGGAGCTTCACAGGTCTATGACATAGTGCTGTTCCCTAGTCTGACAGTGGCAAGCTCCACATGATGAGCAATTTCTGAATTCTCCAGGACATCTCTAAGTGACTCTGGGTGCAACCCTCTTACTGAGGAGCCAAGATCTCAGCCACCACCAGCCCTGAGGAGAGGAGAGGCAGCACAGGTGAGGTTGCATGCTGGCAGAAGTGGTAATGGGACTGACAGTGGGAAATCCTGAGGAGGCTGAGCTCCATCAGGACCTATAACAGTAAGCCTACCATCCCACATGCTGGGGCTAGACAGTGCTGTCTGCCCTGGATAGGGCAAGGCTACCTTATAAATGCTCCTGCCCTTCTGTCTCCACAGGGAGGCCAGGGCATGTGGTTCCATCCTGTGAACTTTGGGAGCTGGGGCCTGCTCCAGGTTTGCCTTGTGGGCAACCGCTATTTCATTCCCACAAACCCAGAGCCCTAGAGCTAGCGCCACCAAAGTCAGTCCCTAAACGTCTGGGGCTTGGAAAGACGCCTCCGCTCCCTCCAGGGTACTTTCAAAGCCTCCAAAGTTTGGGCACCTCCTGGTGACCTTATTCTTCAGCCAACCTGATGGCAGGTATGACTTTCTTGAGCATCTGTCATTCCCATCATGCCTTAGATTGAGTGCCTGTCACAAGTCATGCCTAAGGCAGGTCACAGCTGAGAGTCTGTTACCCAGGTGGCTGCAAACCCCTCTCCAAAGGGATGTTACAACTGAGGTGCTGAAACATAAACCATATACCTGATTTCAGACACTAAAAAGTGAAAAGGGGAAGAGTATGGCTTACATTAAACTATCATCCTTTCAGCCAGGTACAACACATAGTTAGAGCCAGCTACTGAGGAGGCTACCACAGGAGGATTACTGGCCCTGGGAATTTGGGACCAACTAGCCTGGGCAATAAAGCCAGACCCTATCTCTTAAATTTCATGTTTCCTTTTACCTTTTATTTATCTTTGTTTGTTTGTTTGTTTGTTTGTTTTTGAAGACAGGGTTTCTCTGTGTAGCCTTGGTCATCCTGGGCTCCCTTTGTAGACCAGGCTGGCCTCAAACTCACATCAATCTGCCTGTCTCTGCCTCCCGAGTGCTGGGATTAAAGGCATGCGTCACCACGCCCAGCTACCTTTTATTTATTATTTATATAGTGTTTTGCCCACAAGTGTGCCAGCACATCAGAAGAGGACACCAGATCTCATTATAAATGGTTATGAGCCACCACGTGGTTGCTGGGAATTGAACTCAGGGCCTTTGGAAGAACAGCCAAGGCTCTTAACCTCTGAGCCATCTTCCTAGCCTTTCCTTTTACCTTCTAAATGCATTTATTTATAGACAGGGTCTCACTGTGCAGCCCTGGCTGGCCTGAAACTCATATAGATCTATTTGCCTCTGCCTCTAAATACTAGGATTAAATGTGTGTCACCACACCTGTCTTCTTACGCTTTAAAAAAAAAGTCTAGACATTTATCTTATTATTAGTATTACTGTATATGTGTGTAGGTCAGATAACAATTTTCAGAAGTTAGTTCTAGCCTTACATGGGTTCTGGGAGTCACAGTTAGGTCACTAGGCTTGCAAAGCAAGTGACTTTATCCACTGAGCCACTCCACTGGCCCTGCTTTGTTTTGTTTTAAGAAAGAATTTCACTACATAGCTTAGGCCAGTCTGGAACTCAGAATCTCTTGCTGTAGCCTCCTAAGTATCAGGATTACAGGTGCGCGTGACCATGATGGCTGCATGGTCAACTCTCTTAAAGGGTTTACTTAGATTATCAATAGATTGAGTATCAAGACACAAAAACTGCAGCTGTTCATATATACTTACACAATGATTTCAAAGTACAACTTCAAGCTAGGCAGTGGTGGCGCACGCCAGCCTGGTCTCCATAGTAAGTTCGAGGCAAGCCAGACTACACATAGTGTCTCAAAAAAAAAAAAAAAAAAAAAAAAAAAAAAAAGGCAAAATTCCAAATGGAAAAGGACATTCTTAGTTCTGGCTGGCCGTGTGCCTGCCTCCCCACCCTCCCTGTGCACTGAGCATTCAGGGCAGCAGTGAGGGGCTCCCAGCCTGCAGCTCATTGTCAAGGCCATGTTGCTAAGGCTAGCCCTGCTCTCTACTCAGTGGCAATGTTCCCTGCGTAGGAACCAACAGGTAAGCCCTGTTGAGGTGACAAGGCGCTCAGGGTCAACCATAGGCCTGACCTTTAAGATGTAGATGGCAGGAGGAGGCTGAGAGGGCCTGGATGGAGGAGGATGTGAGGGCTGAGGGCCTGTCCAGTCCTAGTGGAGATGGGTGCAAACCTGAGTACCTGAGATGAGAGAACAGACTCCATGGGGTTTGGATGTCTGTTGTATCAAGACTCAGCAACTTAAGTGAGGCTTGTGACTGACAAGAAGGCTACCTAGAGGCTGCAGGTGGGCCTGAGTGAGCATTCATTCATTACTCAGCCACAGGAACACTCCTGTGTTCACCCCCACAGCCTCACATGACCCAAAGCCCCAGTCTTGCCCTTGGTGTCTGAGGATGGATACTATGACAGAGCAGCACCCAGCAGTCAAGCAACAGCCCCACCCCAACCCCTCCTACAGGGAGCTCTAGTGCAGGTACCTAAGCACAACTATCAAAGTTTCTGTCAACTACAGGATGTGCAGAAGCACAGAGGAAGGGTGGAGGCAAAAGTAACCAGGGGTCATGGGGCAGGGAGACTATAGTGTTGGGTCTACCTAATGGGCTGCAGAGCTCACCGTGACATTTACACTTAATCTGAGTCACTGCCTTGGTGCCTGGTCTCCTCTTCATCACTCTGGTGTGAACAGCAGCAAGTAAGGAAGAAGACATCTGTCAGCCCAGCCTGAGCAGCGCAGGCCTGCGGGTGGAAAGCCTGGGGGAAGCCTAGGTTTGGCTGAACTGTGTAGTCCTCCACCTGCCGCAGGCGCACCTGCCACCACAGCTCCCAGGCAGGCCAAGGAGCTGAGCTCTGCCTAAGGGGGCTTTTGTTGTAGCCCTGGCTCCTGGGACATGACTTAGAGGACCATGGACCTGGCTCCATCAAAGGCCCACTGCATGGAAGACAGCGGACCTTGGTCAAGGGCGCTGAGACTGAACATCAGCCATGTGGGCAGAAGTTGATCAGCCCATCAATAAATTATGCCTGTAGGAGGGAGTCTCAGAATCACTCTGGACCTAAGGATCCAGAGGGGTTCCCTCACAGGCGAGATACTCTGTGTCACACAGGGAAGGACTGTACCCGATTACACAGAGGGTCTCTTGCTCTTGGCCTCAGGAATTTCCTCTAGCAGCTGTATTTCTCTGAGGTAAGAGGAGGCCCTAAGCTTACCCACATTGACTGTACTGAGTCAGGGCTAGATCACAGGTCCGAGTGGCTAAGGAAGGTCTGGATGGTGTCTCCAAGCTCCCTTCCTCTAGACCTGGCTCCTGTGGCTGCCCATAGCTTTAGGGACCCTGAAAGCTACTGCTGTCAAGTGTACGCAGAAGCTGTACTGACTGCTCTACTTCAGAGTCAGTTTTTTTTGTTTGTTTTTTGAGACAGGGTCTCTCTGTGTGGCCTTGGCTGTCATAGACATGCTTTGTAGAGCAGGCTGGCCTCAAACTCACAGAGATCCGCCAGCTTCTGCCTCCCGAGTGCTAGGATTAAAGGTGTGTGCCACCATACCTGGCTCAAAGTCTGGGATTTTTGGTGTGTGGTCTCTTGTTTTTTGGGTTATTTTTAGATTTATTAATTTATTATTTATACAGTATTCTGCTCACATGTTTGCCTACAGGCCAGAAAAGGGCACCAGATCTCATCACAGATGGTTGTGAGCCACCATGTGGTTGCTGGAAATTGAACTCAGGACCTTTGGAAGAGCAGGCAGTGCCTTTAGCACCTGAGCCACCTCTCACCCAAAGTCAGGTATTTTTGAAGTGAGAAACATGTTTCCAATATCAGAGACTTGGAGCCACACCCAAAGCCTCCTCCTCCCAGCAGAGTCAGTCTTTTTGGCAGCTGTAAAGCCAGGGTGGAGGATGAGTTTTGACAGAGAAAGATAACTCTGATGAGCTTCATTATGAAAGCTATAAGTGTAGGAAGAAAAAAAGCTTATAAAAATAAAGGTATGAGCCAGGCATACCGCCTTGTTTACATAAATACACTAGTCTATTTAGCCCATAGAGTTATCTTGTTAGGCTTAAAAAAAGAAAAGAAGCCAGGCATGTGCCACAATGCCTTTAATCCCAGCACTCTGGGAGGCAGAGGCAGGCAGATCTCTGTGAGTTCGAGGCCAGCCTGGTCTACAAAGCTAGTCCAGGACAGCCAAGGTTACTCAGAGAAACCCTGTCTTGAAAAATCCAAAAAATAACAAAATAAATGTATGAAATAGTCTAGATGTCCTTCTATGATTAGTTTAGAGAATGCCTGCTAGATCTAAGACTCAAATGGAAGTTTGCCCCGGGCCAGGTGCTGAGGCCTCTGGATTTCCCCAACCTGTTGCTGGATCTGAACCCTTGCATGACTCCTGTCCTGTCATCCTGTGCTTGGGGAAGCAGTGGTGGAGGGCATGCCTGCCCCACCTCACCTCTTATGATCACACAGAGGCTAAGGACAGGAGCCCCAGGAACCCAGGGAGTTCTGAAGGTGTAATACACCAGCCAGTGGCACAGACCCCTGTCACATCACAATGGAGAGTAACGTGGAAGCACTGATGAGAGAGATCCAGCTGGTACAACTTCCTGCAGATCCTCTGGGGGAACTTTGCCCCTCAGTTCTTAAGTCCTCATTCTAAAGACCAGGAAAGGCTAAATGGAAAGCCCTAGAAAGACAGGAGTCACCTAAGGCCACTGACTGTGAGGCTGCCACCAAGTCTCTGACTAGAGCCCACCTCCTGTGGCCTATCCTCTCTCAATCTCATAAGGCTCTCTGTCAATGCCTGGGCAATGCTGTGGTCATGTGACCTTGAATTCCACCTAAGCAAGGCCCTTAGATCCCTGGCTTCCCCCAGAGCTGATGGCAAGGCTCTGCAAGCCACCACCAAATGGCCCCAAGGCCCAGGAATCATCCAGACCAGGCCAACAACGTTCACTGTAGGGACATGTGCATCTGTCTGTCCACGTCCCAGCCATAAGGCATTCCGGGGAAAGGTAACCAAAGCTGGTCACTTGAGAGTAATCTAAAAGTAAACGAGGCTGGCTGCACTCTCACCCTTGGCTAACATGTCTCTCTACAGGAGACAGAAAAGCCCAGTGCCCTGTAGGGCAGGACTGAAGGACAATCCCTTTTACACACTAAGCCAAATGAGAAAGACCCACAGTGTGCAGCTGAGGCAGCTGCTGTGCTTTTAAAAACCCAAGCTCAGGGGAGCTGTCCTCTAACTGTGTCCCACGACATCCCCAGAGAAAGCAGCCACAATGGCTGTCCTGATCGGACCTGAAGCTTAAGACACTTCTAGGAGCAACTCTGTCTTGTGATTGTGGAAATATTTGCTACAAAAAGCACCTCCAGTTCTGACACAACAGGTTGCCTCATGTGAGGACCTGTAGCCACCAAGAAACTCAACGACTATGCGTTTAAAGGGAACAGGAAAAAATCAGTGAGGCAAAAATAAGAAAAAAGGCTAGCTCCCAGCGTCTGCCTCAGGGACCGACCAGGACCACCCTCCTGGCACTCACCTTGGCTTTCTCGCTTGGCTCACTGGCTGTGCCATATGGGGTGTTGTGCAGCTCCTTGGAAACCACACAGAGGAACTCAGCCTGGTCTTCATTTCCATAGTTGTAAGAGGAGCCGATGCTGACCAGCTGGAAGGGAGACAGAGTCTGTGACAACGTGCCATGGCTCAGGTGTACCTGGCCCCCCAGGAGTAAGACCATGACACAAACTATGGAAGCTCAGGGAAATGAGAGCTAACTTTGGTCAGAATTTTCCATAGAACTATCGGGAAGCAAACCCCCAGTGCACTGTAGGAGCCCACACCTGTACCCCCACATAATTGCACAACATGTTGCAACAGGCTCTCTCTGCAGGCACTGAGCTTCTCTTGGTGCTCCCAGCTGGGCCCTAAGGGATGAGGATTGGCTGCCCTGGGCAGGGAGGAGTGGGGTAGCACACAGGTTAAGGCAGGTGAGTGACAGCTGCGGGTGTAGCACGTGTCCAAGCAGCACTTGATGAGCTACTGCAGGCCGGCCTTGTCTCTGGAGTAAGAGGGACCTCTCAGACTAACTCTAGTCCCCACTCAGGGCAGAACAGCCCAGGGCTGTGTTAGGTACGGAAGCCAATGGCACCAAAAGTCCGAAGCACTGAATGGGAGCCTGGCTTGGCTGTGACAGACGCTGAAGGCGATGCCTTGCATTTCCACATGCTCTCTCCTGCGCTAACACGCCTCCCACGCCTCCAGATCAACAAGTAACGCTATGCTCATCACTCCAGCCCTGGGTTCGAGCCATCAAACACTTTTGTTCTTTTAAACACAAAGTAACTCAAGGGAAACCACCACGGCCAGAGCAAAGCTATCTACAGCACAGTGAGTAAGCAATAAGTGGGTCAAAGAACACTGGTCACTGTGCTCCCTGCTCATGTGTCGACACATCAGAAACAGAGGACAGGAGAAAGAGCTACCACAGGGGCAAGCTACTCCTCTCAGCAATGAAGGACAAAGTGGTTGGAAGGGGTGGACCCCACCATGTAAGACTGACTATAGGGGTGCTGGCCTGGATCAGGTAGATAGTTGTGGAAGGTCCCATTGATGGGAACACATAAACCCAGAGGCTTGGGGTTTATTTCCCAGAGACTCTGTATCCTCACAAAGCAGCTCCATCTGACCTAATCACTGACCCCTGAGTGACCCTAGGTTGGACTGGCCACCACAAAGGGGCTGCGTTTCACCCTGGTTCTCTGAAAGCTTGTCAATTCAATACTAGTCCCGCCTTGGGGAAGCAGAGTGTACCTGATGAGCCAGCATGACTCAGGCTCTTTGGGTTTCACCAGAGAGAGCTGATAGCATAGAGGTCCCCCAGGGTGACTGCACAAAGGTCAGAATCCAGGGGAAAGAGGAGTGCCTGTGCTGGTCCAGCATCATCTAGGACAGCTAAGGACGAAGTCTTGAAGGTTGTTATGGGAGGAGACTCTCTTCCAGACAGAAATCACAAGACAGCCGAGCAAAAGGCGCTTGGCTCCAAATGAGGCGACCCAGTTCACAGATCCAGAAAGGGTGACAGCCACTTCACAGTGTACAGTCTTTCTTGGGCTATGTGCCAGGGACACGAGGGGCAGGCTCCTGCCCAAGCCTCTGAGTGACTCTGACAGGGTCTGGGCACAAGACACACGCATACTCAGCCCATAAAACCTGCTGGGCCCCCCCGGAGGCCAGAGACAAGGCAGCTGGTGTGTGTAACCAGGAAGCATTAACGCTCAGCTCCACACAGGAGGAAGTGCTGGACATGGCAAGAACAGCCTCAATGGAAGGGCTCCCACCGGGAAACCACCACGAAGTGTCTGAGAGGATGGGGACTAGGTAATGGTCCTTGGGATCTGAAGATTCCCATGTGCCCCCACTCATCACCTGCTCAAACTTCCAGCCGTCTGACATGGTGGACACCATCTGTGTGAGTTCCTCCTCCTGGCACTGCAGCACACGGTACACGTGCTTCACTGGCATCTACAAGGACAAATGCCCCAAGAGGTCAGGCCCCACCATGCACTCAAGCAACCCTAAGCTCAGACCGTCAGAGGTCAGTGTCCATAGCAACCCTGAACACATCAACACAACCAACTTGCAGCCTCAACAGCTGCTGTTACGGCTTCCCTGCTCACCTTCAAAACGACTTCGAAATGAGTCCTGCCCCCTGAGTCCTCCTCCTCACACCTGTGGCTGGACAGGAGCGCACTGAGCCTTTGTATGCTCCACGCAGGGCTGTACAGCCTTCTGCTTACCCTCCCTGCCCAAGAGGACTCCCTGGGCAGCTCAGGGAGACTTTGGTCTTGGATGTGGAATGGGGGACAGTCAAGAGACAAGTGTGTCCTTCCAGAGCCACCTCTATGTACAGGACAAGCAAGTGTCCCATGATGCTGTTGCTTAGGGGGCATTACATGCTAGTGGCAAATGGCAACAGCTACAACATTGTCTTTGCTGTCACCCAAATGCATCAAATGGCAACGTCTGCGATGTTTCTGCGAGGCTTGGCCCTGCCGGGAGGATCTTTTTTACCTCCACAATGTAGACAGAGACTGAAGCCGTCCAGGCCACAGGGTCTGGAGCAGGACTGGGAACCTTCAGGACCTTTCTAACACCATGAGGAGGAGGAGCCTGCACCCTAGACCCCTCCCGGCCACTGAATGGGCTCAGTGTAGGGCAGAGGCTTGGTCAGGCGTGCCTGTGTCCCACTCCAGCCATCAGTGAGTCAGAGGCACAGGCTAATGGTGTGCAATGGAGAGCGCCTGAGCAGCACGCCAGTAAGGCTGACCAGAAGGCAGAGGCAGTGAGAGGGTTTTAAGTGGGCCAAGCCTGGGTGTTGCCAGCACTCACTTCCTGAGCTGGTGTGGGCACAACCACTCTCAAGGGCAGAGCTAGCTTGCTGATGAGATCAACACTAAGAGGAGACCTTCCTCAGAGGTGGGGCCACTGCATACCTCACACAGCACTCACAACACACACACCTAAGGAGCAGCAGAGGACCCAGGAAGCTCAACTGCTCTCAGCAACTGTGAGGTCCCTAGTATCTGGACCACCTCCCTCCCAGCTCACCACTGCTCTCCTCTCTGCCATGCTGACCACAGGCCTTCGCATTTGCAGGCCAGATCTTGATCTTCTCCATTAGAGGGCCTCTGCTCTCCAGCATTTTCATTCTCCCCACGAGGCCTCCCTCTCCTCCATGCATTCACCACGCTGCCCGTCTCCACTGACTGCAGTGGGTTCCTTGGCAATAGGCCAAGCTAAGGTGTATGGCTCCTTCATGACTGATGAGGAAAAAGAGAGCAAGGCCTGGGGCACCAGGATTGGGACAGGACAGCTCTGGTCCAAGGCCACACACAGGGAAGCCAAATCTGCTCACACACCAAGGCCCAGAAGCTGGCGGCAGATTAGTCACCTGTCTCACCTGTGATGTTTTGCTGTCTCGTTCTCTAATTTTGTCCTTTACAAGTTTTATTAGTGAGGTGATATTGTAAAATTCTGCTTCCTCCAACACTCCTGAAATAGAGGTAAATAACTGTGATTTCTACTAGATTAGACCAAAGCAAGCATGTGCTTCCTCCCCGCACCCCATCCCTAGCCCGAAGTCCTATGTGCAGCCTGTCCCAACAGCCACACAGAGCTCTTGCGGGTCTCAGTGCTCAGCACAGGACTGAAAAGGAAGGTCAATTTACTAGACATATGTACGGCACTGTCAGTTACTACAGGTACACGTGGAGGCAGAGTACCTGCTCTCAGCCCACAGATAACTCATGTTTGGTTTGTTTGTTTCTCCACAGCCTGGCTCTTCCTGTTGGGAACCTGAAGATGCCAGAAAAGTGTGGACGCCGTGGACTGCTGCACGTGTCCCAGCCACATACACCGCACTTACTGAAGCGGCCTTCCCTACAGCCTGCTAGCAAGCGTCCCACACTCAGGACCCCAACTTCCCAGAAACCTAAACTAGATTTGCAAGAGGCCTACTTTTGGGCTTCCTCGTCTGTACAGGCCTTCTTCCTTTCTTTAGCTTTCCCACTCCTAAAGGGAAGCCACAGCTAGCCCGGGACAGCTCAGGGCAACACACAGCATGGCAACAGGGAAACTTGGGGAATGAAGTATGAAAGGCTGCCAGGCAATAAGCACGGCTCTCACGGCCCCAGAGCAGAACTAGCTCTCCATGTGACAGTCCACACGTAACGCGGTGATCAGACACTTAATGAGACACTGAAGGAAGAAGAGCCATGGTAGGAGCTACGAAGAGAGCTGCCATAATTCTACCCAGACCCACTGATTCAGGGAAGGTGCCAGAACCTACTAAGGCCTTTTTAAAATGGTCCAAGATTTTCTGAGTCAAGACAAGCTAGCCTGGTGCTGTGCATCCTGTGCTCTGTGACCAGCAGGACACAATGGTGGCCAGGGAGGAGACCGCAAAATGTCCAGGATCCCTGAGTTGATCTGGAAGGAGAGCGGGCTCCGCACACCACTCCCAGGACTTGCTGTAAGAGTATCCGCGACACAGCCCCACACTGCAGAAACTGAAGCAGCCGAGACCTGCGAAGGGCCACCCACGCTGTACCACAAGACACCCGACACTGCCTACAACATGGCTTTTGGACACTCGATGCACATCTTAGGTCCTTCAACAATGTAGTCCTCACAGAGGCTCTGGTCTGCCCTGAGGCACCTTCAAGAAACCAACCAGCTTCTACCAGGTACCACTGCAGAGCTCATGTGCCTGTTGAAATGGATAACTTACCTTCCTCTGCGAGGTCTTTGTTAATAACCAGCTTTCCATGTCTCAAGTAGTTCAGTACAGGTCCAAAGTAGGTGGGATCTCTGTCGATTAAATAGGCACCCGTTTCATCCTACAGAGAACAGAATGCTGTCAGTTCCTGTGTGGAGGCCAGCGGTTCTGCAGTCAGAGTTAAGACCAGAGCACACTCAACAGCACTTGCTGTGTAGGTTCCACAACTGCACACGCAGAAATCTAAGACTGGGAGTCCAAGTAGCAGCACGCTGGAGAAGGCGCCTCTGCTGCTGAGCCCTGGAGCCTACTGTCGAGGCCTCCTACAGCAAGAAGTGAAGCCTGTGCCAGTGGCATGTTAAAGTGACCACACAGGGTACCCTCCGGCTGAACCACAGTCCTTGGGCTTTGCCAGTGACTAAGATCTCTAAGGAAACCTGTACACCGTGGTCAGCGGTTTGTGGAATCTGAGCCATCTGGAGGACAACCTACGTACTTGCCTGCTGGCTCTGACAGGGCAGTAGCTCTGCTCGAGGACTGACAGATACCCTCACATGCTCACCACAGCTATCTCCATGGAGGACAGCCTCCTGCAGCAAGGGGCACACTCAGCCCCATGTGACATCTCATGCCATGCAGACCTACTGGAAACTCATGTCCAGTATGAGAGCCACAAGCCTAGCTAGGGGTAGAGGAGGTGTAGTGCTGGGGACCAGAGAGGGTGATACACAGAAGCTACAAAAACACACATCCCAGCCCAGGGTGTGGGCCAATGAGTTTCTGTCAGTGTGACCTGCCATGGACTGGCTGCATGTTATTTGGGGGCTGCCAAATCCAACAGGGATGTAGACCTTCTGGTGTGGAGCCACACGAAATTCCTCCCTGGTGCACAGCCTGACACCTGCCTCTACACATACCCAGAGACAGCAGCCCAAGGCACATGGTGGGTTCCAAGATCTCTGCTCAGCCAAAGCCACCACCCCAGTTTTCCCATCAGCAAGGCCATACCAAGTACCAGGGAGAGAAAACCACTCTATAGTCAATACAGCACAGTGGCGTCCCTGAGTAGAACACTTCCCATGGGGCTCCTGTAGGCGCAGGCCATGGAAAAATGCTCTACTCACTGGCGAGTCTAGGCCCAAAGGACAGTATAGGGATTATGTGGGGGGGGGGGTGTCCCTGAACCCCTTGGATGTAACTGTCCATAGGTTGCGGAGCTCATAAGAGGCCTCAGCCACAAAGCAATGAGCCTTCAGAGGTTATGTCTTCACACACATCCATTTCTGTGTATGGAGCAATACAAACTAGTGGTTTCAATGGTTCTTACCAAATTCCACAGGCACAGAATGATAAAAACTGGTTTTTCTCAGCTCAAAGGGAGAAACCTGAGCTGTGGCTGCTGTCAATCACTGAGGCCTGGGAGGCAGGGATGGCGGAAGTCAGGTGCTTACCCTAAGCTCTCTTCTCTTCCTGTGTAGGCTCTGTTCCACCCAATGTGACTGTCCTTACTTCCTGACCCGCCCAACCTCATCCCCATCCCCCTCATCTGAGGACACCAGGTCACACATGCCAGGGCTCTCCATTCTGCCAGGCAGCCTTTACTCCTTCCAGCCACCTGAGGCCCTGCCTTCCAGGCTCTCTCAGTCTCCATGACCCCAGTCACTGAAGCAAAGCCAAATTAAGGAGGGCAGCTTTCAAAGGGCAGCGGCAGTTGTTCCCACATTTACAGACAGCCACAACCAGGCTGGAAAAAGGAACGGCCCTACCATAAGAGCACTCCTGTGTTCACGTGCAAGAGCCCCCTGCAGTGTGACATTTCTACATCACCATGCTCAGAATATTCACGGCTCAATGCCCTCTTGACAGACCACTGATAGGTCAAGAAAAAAAAAAAAAAAAAAAAAGCTCAGAGGGGGATGGGCTCATCCCTACCCAGGATACTCTTGGGGCCTCTCTTCTGCTGGCCATGGCAGCAAGGGGAGTCTTGTCTCCCCTGACAACAAGAAGCCAAAAGTCCTCCAGAGTACTAAGGGGAAGTCAGTAAAGGGAGAAGCAGGAGAAAGTTGTCCATTGAGTGCCCTCACTCAGCTGCCTCCCGGAGATTTCCAGAACAAGTGGCACAAGACGACATTAAAGTGACCTAGGCCTCCCAAGCCCTGAAGGATGATGGCATGGGACACTGTGGCAGATCAGAGGAGCCATTAGCACTGCATGAGCTGGCACTGGCCCTTGGCCTGAAAACCATGAAGGGGTGCTGAGTGGCAGCCCAGCCATGTTCACTTGCAAAGCCTGGCCAGGTCATATGCTGGGTGCGGCTGGCTCTCACTGAACATGCCCTATAGAAGGCAGCTTTCTGACAAATGCTTTCAAAGAACCCCACTCTAGCCCAAAGCCCCTCTGGCCTCGAAAAGGACACACCTGTACACCTTTCAGGCAATAGGTTAGGATGGCAGCGGCTTCTGGGAGTGCTTGGAGTGAGAACCTAGCCATGGTGTTTAACAGCAGAAGGGTGCATCTGCCCAGCATCTCTCCCTGTCTTAGAGCTGAGGGCTCACCACCATGAACTAACGACTTAGGTATAAGCTTCAGAAGTGGCCACATGGGAACAGCAACCCAAGGATACGTCTTAAACCTTCAGACTCTTCTAGGCAACATCCTGTGCCTGGAGCCTTGTGCCCTGTTTGCCTAAAACCCAGGCACAAAGGAAGGGCAAGCTAGATACTTTGTGGGTGTGGGAACCTCCATTTGCATCCAGTAAAGAAGCAATTTAGACGTGGAGACTTCCAGAAAAATAAGACCAAAGTAATTTAAAATTTTTGCGGAGCTAAGCTAGAGGGCAGGATGAGTAACAGGAACCGGAGCACACACACAGCCCCGTGTGATTGTGAAGGCCCCAGGCCTCCTGGCCAGCCAGGGAAGGTAGCAGGCAAGAAGTATTCCACAGAAACCCACAAGTAGTCATTGTCACAGGCTGGAAAGCAAAGCTGCAGCACCAAGCAAGGCAGTAACCCTCACTGGGCTATGTCTAAAGGAATGAACTCCTATGTCTTGGCTGGGTTTCTAGTGCTGTGATAAAACACCATCATCAAAAGCAGCCTGGGGAGGAGAGGGCTTATCTCAGCTTCAGTTCCACACCACAGCCTGCCACTGAAGGGGTCAGAGAAGACACTCAAGCTGGACAAGAAACCTGGCAGCTGGAACCAATGCAGAGAGCACGGAGGAGGGCTGCTTACTCGCCTGATGCGCATGGCTTGCTCACCTCCTTCTTATAAAACCCTGGAGCAGCAGCCCAGAGGCGGCACCAATGAGCTGCGCTCTCCTACATCATCAATTAAGAAAACAAACCAGACCGGCCCATCGGCCAATCTGGTGGGGGTATTTCCTCAAGTTAGGTTCTCACTTCGCAAATGACTCTAGATTGTTGCATGATGGCATAAAATTAACCAAAAGGGCTGCAGAGATGACTCAAAGGTTAACAGCACTTGCTGCTCTTGCAGAGGACCTGGGTTCAGTTCCCAGAATGCACATCATGGATTACAACCACAGGCGGCTCTAGTCCGGGGGGATCTAATGACCTCTTCTAGCCTCTCTGGGCACCAGAATACACACAGAGCATATACATACATGTAGGCAAAACACTCATAAAATAAAATACTTAAGTCATTTTAGCCAGGCAGTAGTGGTGTACACCTTTAACCCCAGCACTCTGAGCAGCGGAGGGATCTCTGTGAACTCAAGGCCATCCTGGTCTACAGAGTTCCTAGACAGTCAGGGCTATACACAAGAGAAACTCTGCCTGGAAAAAAACTAAAATAAAATAAAATTAACCAACACAGTTCACCAGTTGTCAACTTGACACACAAACACATCACTGTTAAACCATAACCTTTTCTTTCTTGTCCTCGAGACGTCATTAATACCAATATCACAATATAAAACACATTCCAAACTTCCCAGGCTTTAAAATTTCAAATTTTGAAAGTCTTGTCTCTTTAAATTACTCATAATCTCTCTCAAGCTCAAAGTCTAGGCTCACGCTTAAGACACTCACAGGAATCAAGGGGAAGCCGAGGATCTTTATTTCCTCTACAAACCATCTCAGAGCTCTCTGGCCAGCTTCTTCTGGTGGCTACTTCCTTAAAGCAGGGCAGCTGCCTGGACAGCCACAGAAACCAGTCTGGAGAAAAAGGTAGCGCAGTATGAGTTCTACTCGTCATATTTTTTCGGAGCTGTCTGTGGGAGATCCCAAGGCCAAGGCCAAGGCCTATATCCCACAGATGTCCACCATGCTATACATGGCAGTGCTGCTTGGGGTCCCCTGTGGGGGCATTCCAGGTTGTATTCATGTCCACAAGGCTGTGCTGAGAGACTGACAAGCGGCCCTCCAGCACTGCACATACCAGTCTCGGTAACACAGCTCAGGGTCTCCATCCTAACACAGAAACAGACAGCACAAGCCCAAACCCAAGCCTTCCGTCCACTCACAGAGAATCAGTAAGATTCATTCTTTTTCTCTTTCTTTACTTATTTTTTTTCAGACAGGTATCGTCTCACTGTGTAGCCTTAGCTGGCCTTGAATTCCCTGAGACCCACCTGTCTCTGCCTGCTGGGTGCTGGAATTAAAGTGTGCTCCTCCATGTCCAAGGGGACAACCTAGATGTTAACTATAGCAATTCAGCCACACAAGGCAGGGCCCCCACTGTCACCTATGCCAAGAACACACAAGATGTGGAAGGAAACCACTTCTAAAACTCAGCAGATTCAACGAGTAGCCAGGAAGCAGCCAAGACACATCACTGGGTCTTTGTTTTCTCTTCGGTCCTATCATGATTTAGGGGAAAGCCTGTGCTGTGTTAGCATGGTGGGAAGGTCTTGTTTTTCCATAAAAGCACCAGAATTAAGACTGCTTTCTCCACAGTCATTCGCCTCTACCAACTCCACTTCCCCATTTCTCAGTGGATCTGTGTCTGACCTACTTGTGCAGTACTGGCTAGAAATATGTACACCCCCCCCCCCAAAAGGCATAAAAAGGGATCATCGGGCTTAGCTGAGTATTGTGCAAGAACCAACTCCCCACACGCACACATGCAACCAGTCCACATATGCGAGACAGGTTGCTGATGCCCAGGTTGGTGCTGAGCGGGCATAACACGGAGGCTGAACCCCAAGCCTGAGCTACTGGCCACTGAGCCGGGCAGGGCAGTTTTCAGGCCTCCAAGGTGGTTCCCCTGGCCTGGCCAGAGTAGCCACCTATGGACACCTTCCCCAGAGTAGCAGATGGGCAAAGGCCAGGCTAGGTGCACATCAAATGTGCTCCCAGAGGGCCTAACTCCACAAACAAATTCCCAAAGGATCTGGAGATGAGCTCCAGAAACAAACCTGCCTCAAGCCTGTGTCTCAGGGTGGGGAAAGGCCTAGTGGTGAGAGGCTGGTCATTAGTCATCCAATCAGAACACAGCCCCGTGCTATTGCCGTCCTTCAGGCCATGACCCTACTACAGTCCCATGAGTCTGGAAATAACATGCAGAATAGAGTTGATGTCACTATGCCTCAGGTAAAACTCTAAGTTGAAGATGCAGGTGGAGAGTGTCACAGAAAGTCTGCAGTAGTTCCCTGAATCGCTCTCAGGGCTCAGGTGCATCTGTACCCATCCCAACGGAAGGGACAAGGCACAGCCACTAGCAGAGAATTAAAATTAAGAGTAGGGTGTTGTGAACTAAATCTGGAAGAATACTCCATCAACTGTCCCACTAAAGACAAATGCGTTGAATTTTGTGTGCCAACAGCATGCACAATCAACCTAATTATACACACCTAGATTTTACTCTGAAATTATCCATTTCAAGCGACACATCTACATACAAACCTTTATTCCTACTTTCTTGCTCTGCTTTATAAATATTTGCCACATCTTTGATTCACAAGAAGTCTTAGACATCACCAATTGCAAATGAGGAAACTGAGGCTCAGGGACCCAGGAGGCTTGTAAGAGACGTTCAGATTTGTAGCGTGAGGCCAGAACTCCAGAGTCTTGCTTCCCGGGCCACCGCTTGCACCCAGTGCCCCTCTCCATATGCCTCAGCTTTTACTCCAAGTGCACTGGAGCTAAGGAGAGCTCGGCACTCATTTCACTTTTCTTGTGGAACCCATGCTGCCCTGAGTTCACCTGACTACCAAAACCACCCTGGAACAAGAGGACCACAGAGGCCAGACCTGAGTGAGACTGGGGACACAAGGAATGCGTTAGGGTTCTGGCCCTTGGTGACCTTTGGTGTGACTTTGGCCCCCTCCCTCTGGGAGCTCAGAGCTCAGTCATGACTGGAGGAATGTATCCCTGCCCCAGACGGCACAGCCAATTACTCCTGCCCCTAGTTGGAAACTAGACTTGAGGACACTGGTAAAGCTTGTGAGATGGGAGATCTCATGGAACCAGAATGCTTGGAATTTACTCAGGGCAGGTTTGGAAGCTGAGGTCTGCTGTCGTGTCCTGCAGACTTAATAGGCAGGAGCCCTCATGGGAAGAGACTCTACAACTGTACCTGAGCCCAGCACCTGTGCAAATAAAACTGTCATGAACATCTCCATCACCACCGCTCATCCACTCTCCAGGTTTCTTGGGCGGTTTCCTCCCTAGGTACACAGAAGACCCCACACTGCTCCTTTCTGGCAAGGAGTATGCGTATCTAACAGGCTACTGCCGTCATCAGCCAGACAGTAGAGAAGAGAAAAAAAAATGTGATCTTTAGAAGGCCTAAGGGGACACCTTTCCTGGCTCCACAGTCTTCAAGCCCCAGCACTAGCCCCTCCACTCTGGCTAATAGGTCAGCAATCCAGGGCATTTGGGCGGGATGGCCAAACCAGAGGTCCACACCTCACCTGTGAAGTCCCCTCAGCTACCTCCAAGGCTGCCATCCCATCAATGTCAAGATGGCCTCTCCCCTCCTCACACATGGCACATGGTAAACTAAGCACTGAAATCTTCCTTTCCTTTTTGCCAGGCTCGAAGAGTAGGCCTCTTGCTTCTGCTTCTCCTCTTCCTCCCCCTCAGTAAAGACTGCCCAGCGTTCAGTGGCCCTTAACCTCTCTTCATCTGCTTAGAAAAATCTTCCTGGCCCACGGTGAGGAGCTGACCACCAGGTCTGATTTGCAAAACTAGGCCAAAAAGTGTAGAGCTCAACTGCCAAGCAAGAACCCACCAGAACAAGGGCTGAGGGCACATCTCCCCTAACTAAGGCCATCCCCGTGGGCATTGGGGGCTGCACCAAAGCTCCAGAGCTCTACTTCCTTAGCTTGAAGGTATCAAGCATCTCAAGACAGTGCCAGACCAGGCAGCTCTGCTCCTTCCCACAGCAAGCTGAGCGCAAGCTGCCCCTAAATAAGGCCTAATGAGAGTCAGCTTGCATCTACACAGGGGCAGCCTGCTGGCATTCAGCCGTATAGACCCTCCCATTGGCCAATAGCCCAGAGTATGCAGAGGACAGAACCACAGAATAAGCAAAGTGCAGACAGGGCTCTGGAAAGGAACCACTGTAAGCCTGCATTGATGCCTGGGAAACAGCATGCCCCTCCCACCCCGAAGCCTCTGCCCCTGGGACCAGGAGGCATGTACTCTCTGAGCAAGGCTGGTTGGTAAGTACCTTGGGTCCTATTGTTTTCTTCCATTGTGAACTTCCAGAGTCAAAGCACCCATACCCCATGTGCAGGGGAACGAAAAGCTCCAGGCTCCAAGAACATGTGATGTAGGAAAGCTGGCAGGTGGCCAGAGTTTTCTGATCCCCTGACTGCTGTGCTGGACAAGCACAACTGAATTACACTAGTAGCAGACAGAAAGAACACCTTTGCACCTGCCAGCCACCTCCCTGCCACCTCAGAGGATAGCCCGAGGCAAGTTCTCCTCAGAAAGATGCAACTCCTCATGAGATGGTAAGTTCTCTTGGCCTGCTCAGGACCAAGGGGCTTCCAAATGAGAACACTGACAGAAGTGACCAGACACAGCGAGGACAAGCACCCACTGCAAAAGAGGCGAGGGTACAGGATGCACCACTAGGGCAAGGAATACACCCAACCACATCCTTAACATGCCACAGAAGTAAAACACACGTGTGCTTAGACACCCCCTCACAGCCTGTGCCAGTGCAGCTCTGTCCGGTGCACAGGATGCCTATGGGATTCTGCTGGCTGGTTTCTGTGATTTAGTTACACAGAACAAAATCTGCCAGTTATACTCTAAGTGGTCTCCATTTCCCTTCCCAAGGCACTAATTCAAAGGTGGTCTACCACCTACACCCATCCCGTAGCCCTCCCTGTAAGAGTCCTTTAATATCTTTCTAATCCTTAAAACTCACCACACCAACTGTGCCCAAAGCAGATATGGAGGACTGTAGGGACCTGGGTGTAGTAAACACTGTACCCAAAGACCCTCGTAATTATGTCTACAAGCTCTAAAGCGGGGACAGTGGCCCTATTCCAAGGACAGAAGTTCATATGCAACTGCCATTTTCTCTCGATCTGGCTCGGTCAGAGACACAGCACGCTATCTAGCTTCCACAGGCTATCACACAGTATTTGCTGTTTCCCTTTCCCTCCCGAAGCATCACCATACTAAACACGGGCCAGTGGAACTACAAAGAGCAACTCTGTTTTCAACACACAATTGGATGCAGCAAGACAACCAAAATGGATCAAACATCAAGCCTTCCCAAAGCGCTTTCCACGGGAAGCTTAAAAGTATAACACCTGGCCTGCCCCCAAGGACAACACTGGAGAGAAAATGACACACAACGGCAGATGCTCAAATGCACAGCACAGCCATAGTCCCATTGGAGGATGTCCCAAGAGTGAGAATTCACTCAGGCTGTCTAGAAAAAGAACACAGCAGTGGGCTCAAAGCTGGCCCCTGAAGTAGGAAGGCAGAGGTCTAGGGACACAAAGCATGGTGTGTAGGAAGCCCCACACTGGGCCCTGAGGGCATGGCGACAGAGGACTGGCTACGAGGCGGAAAGGCCAGGCACAGCAGCCCCGAATGTGTCTGCATTCTCTGCCATGCCTAGCGATCTATCTGTCTGTTCACATCTTTGCAAAGTGTCTTCCAGAAATTTACTTCCCCATACTAACTCAGGGCCTGGCACCGGCCTGCCTTTAGTGCTCTGCCATCACTGTGAAACCCAGAAAGTTCTAAAAGGTGTCTTAGGAACGTCTTCCTTTAAGTCTCCTCACCCTGGTCCCATTCTTGGCATCACATTCTGCAAGGCTAATCACTCAATAACCACCAAATGCCAGAAAGGGAGCCTTCCACCAGGTCCCTGTTAAAGTTCAACTCATGGGAGTATCTGCCAGGTATCCCTTCCTTGATCTTAGCTATGACATCAGAGTTTTGACATCTTTCCACGTGAATCAACATCCTGTTTATCTTCCATCATGTAATTAATGGCCTCCCAATGTTAGCAGCCCTTCCCTCCTCAGCTCCTCCTTAGGATTTAATTATTAAGGTGGAATCGCTTGGGACACTCTTTCATCAGAACATGGTTGTGGGGGCAGTGGCATTACAAACACAGAAGTTTGTAAATTTTATTTGAAGATTCTTGTAACACAACTAATGTGACTTAGAATTACTCTTTCCAGCAACCCATCTGTGACTAAAACAAACACTATCCACTATCAGCCATGAGACTAAGACTGGCATCTACTATACTTTTCTGGAGCTGGGTTCCATGTAGCCTAGGCTAGCCTCAAACTCCCAATCCTTCTGCTTTGCCCTACCCAAATGCTGGGATTACAGGTGCTTTCCATCATGCCTGGTGCTGCTGTGTTATTTTTATGTTCTGAATTGTGATTTTATGATCAAATTGGGTGTTATTTTAACACACTCTAGGTTTATTTTACATTATGTTTGAGTGTTTTGTATGTACACCACAGACATGCCTGATGCCCAAAGGGTCAAAAGAGGGTGTTAAGACTCCCTAGAACTGCAGTTACAGATGGCCCTGAGCTACTATGAGGGGTTCTGGGAACCCAATGCAGGTCACCTGTAAAAGCAACGAGTGTTCTTAACCACTGGGCCAACTCTCTAGTTCCTAAATAATAAATTTTTTAAAAATCAACTAAAACATTCTGATAATCTTCCATTGCAGTAAAGGCAACACGCACATACACATATACACACATTCATTTATTTATGTATGTGTGTGGGCATACAATACCATAATATGCACCTGGAGGTCAAAGTACAACTTTTTCTTTTTTCTTTTGTTTTTCAAGACAGGGTAGCCTTGACTGTCCTAGACTTTGTATACTGGGCTGCCTTCAAACTCACAGTGATTCTGCCACCACTTGTGCCATCACTCCCAGCTTAAAAAAAAAAAAAGTTTAATGACTTATTTTATGTCTTTGGTATTCTGCATGCATATATGTCTGCATGGGGTTAGATTCTTTGAAACTGAAGTTACAGACAGTTGTGCACTGCCACATGGGTGCTGGGAATTGAACCCAGGTTTCTGGAAGAGCAACCAATGCTTCCAACCACTGAGACATCTCTCCAGCCCACTCTTTTTTGGTTTGGTTTGGTTTGGTTTTGAAGACAGGGTTTCTCTGTGTTACCTTGACTGTCCTGGATTCACTTTGTAGACCAGGCTGGCCTCGAACTCACAGAGATCTACCTGCCTCTCCCTCCCAGAGTGCTGGGATTAAAGGATTGTGCCACCACGCCCAGTTTTGCTTTGTTTTTTTGAGACAAGGTTTCTCTGTGTAGTTCTTGGGTGTCCTGGAACTTGCTCTGTAGACCAGGCCTACCTCGAACTCAAGAGCTCTGCCTGTCCCTGGCTCCAAAGTGCTGGGACTAAAGGCGTGCACCACCGCTGCCCAGCTCAGACTACAACTTTCAAGAGTCAAGTTTTTTTTCCTTCCACCATGTGGGTCCCAGAGACTCAAGGTGTTAGGCTTGGTTGGCAGCAGCAAGTGCCATCTCACCAACCCAATAGAGGATAATTTATAAAGTAATCTTGAAAGACAGTAAAATGAAGAAATGTACTTGACTTTAACTATGCTTAAGTCACAGTTCTAAATCCATTGTTCCTGTGCTAAATAGGCAGAAGACACCAGAAGCCAATGGCCAAGGCTGACTTAAAATCTGATTTAATACACAAGACAGGGATACTTGAGTAGAAAGGATGTTTATAAACGCTGTTTGAAAAGCCAGCAATAAAGCACACACCTCACTATAAAAAGAAAACACAGCTGACAAAAGACTATTTCTATCCTGGAGACTTTTGTTCTTTTCTGGAAGGTCAATTCTCTCGGAGTATAGAGGTTTGGCCAACTCAGAAACGGGAACAGCTGGGAGGAGAGTTGTGCAGGACCAACACACTAGCGTCTCAAGCCCTAATTTCTTGATTATTTTGCAGTAACTCAAGAATTCTTATTTCCTGATTAAAATGGCAGGCCACACTGGGAAGGTGCTCTGTCAGGCCTTTTGAGGTGAACTGAGCTCCCAATCTTCCTGGGAAACCTCCTGGGCAGCAACTTCCAGGTTGGCAAGGCATAAAGTCAAGGGCCATCATATAAGCTCAACCAGAAAACTCACAAAGTTAGTATAAGGCTGCTAAACTGCCTAGGGGAAAACGGGCAAGAACTATTTTTTCCCCTAAGTTTCAATTCTGCACAATACCGAGTTATCAGTTATGCACTATCTAGCACACACTCTATTACCACTGGTATAACAATCACTTAATTAAATGAAAGGTAAACAAACTACAAACTAACCTGGAAATTCCTACACTTTTGCAAAGGCAGTGGGGAAACGAAGCTTGAAAAGCAAATCAGAAAGGATTCTCTACCTGGTCTCTCTTTGACAACCCTAAGATTTTTCTACACCTGGCCCAGAACAGAATGCAATACAAATAATTCATATATTAGAAGTAAAATGAGACTTTTGAACATTTTTACTCAGGAGGTATCTTCTAAGAGCTGCGGGGCCTGTTCATGTTATGGATGAGAAGGATGGAGTACAAACTCTGCAAGTCACTGGAAAAAAGGTTGCCACTGTCTCAACCCCCACGGCCTACGTTAACTTAAACGTCTGGAATGTGAAAAGACCAGATGAATGCAATGGGTTCTCAGGTTCCAAGGCCAGCAAATAGCTGGGGCGGTAGTGTTCACAGACCTGGGCATAAGAATCTGGAGAGAAGAAAGTAGGGCCATAGCAAAGCCCGGGTCCTTCCCCTCGACCGAAGAGCGTGAAAAGCGAGCGAGCGACACTGTTAACCAGAGGCCGAGGCAGATGGGTACGAGGGTGCCATCCTCCCTCCGGCCCAGGACGCTGGCCTCGGAGTGCCCGCTCCGCTAAGCGCCCTCGGTGTGGAGAGGTGCGTGCCACGGACGGCGACCGGGACAGCCAGCCCCCCGCTGACCCGCGAGGCCCTCACCTTGTCCGAATCTAGGTCGGGGTCCGCCTGGCACAAGCGGTACAGGAAAGACTTCGGGTCCCGGCACAGCGTCTGCCGGGTGGTGAGGAAGTAGGTGCCGCCGACATTGAGCCGGACCCACTTGGACACACCGCTAGGGCGGTGTGCCAGGGCGCCGAGCCCAGCGCTGCAGCGACGGCACAGGCCGCCCCCCAGCCCCGCCCCGAGGCCGCTCGGAGCCGGCGGCAGCAGCTCGCAGTGATTCTCCGCCATGATCCCAACAAGCACCGCCACAGCGCCCCTTCGCCGGAAGTGTCCGTCCTTTAATACAGTCCCCCGAGTTGTCCCGCCCATAGGTCCTCCCTAGTAAAGTGCCCGCCCAGTCCTCAAGTGCAAAGCGGAAGTTCCGGCTCGAGAAGCAGGCCGGAGATAGCCGCTTCCGGCCAAAGCAAGCCTTAGACTCTCACCGGGTTCGCCGCCTCTGGCTCCGCCCCCGCCCAAAAAGGATCCAGAACCGCGAACGTGTACACTCTACATGCTTTTTATTACAAGACTACCGAGCATACAAGGGAAATCCATCATCCTGTAATTACATCTAAAGCACTGATATTTGGAAAAAAAAAAAAAAGAAAAAATTGTTTCATTAAATTATATGATTAAACCATGACCAAATAGAAAATTTATATAATAAAGCCAGGAAAAAGTTGTAAAATATAGTTTACAATAATTATTCACATTCAAGGCTGTACATCAATACATACAACAACGTGGCCCCAAACATGAATTCAATCCAAATAATTCATATATTAGAATTTAAATAACACAGACTGAACTAGAGGCCGACAAAAGCCAGCAAATAACCTTATATAAGAATAAAAATACAAAAGTGTATATCCTAGTATCATTGCATTATCTGTTTTCATAAGTATTTTTAATTTTTGCTTTGCCTGTACATCACAGTTACAGCTACAGACCAGGTAGAGAATATTACACATGTTCTGACTGACTGCCACCAACCTGAACGACAGCAATAGGCTATTGATTCATCCTACTGTACGTGGCTATGGAACAGCCGCAGCAGCTCTAAATACTGTAACAGTTTAGTTTGTCAATGTCCAATCACACTATTGTCTTAATGGAGGCTTTCACCTGCACAACAACCCACTTGTAGTCATTTAGCCAGATGATTAAACTAGGGTGTACTACATGGGGAGGGAATAGTTTGACTTTTAAAAACTTCTGTACAGTTCGGATTCTTCGTTGGAAGAAATGAGTTACAGGGAATTTTCAGGTATTCACATTGGCTAATTCATTTGCTCACCACTGCAAAAGTGCTTTGACAGAAACAGCTTCCTTCCTAGGCCACTTTTCCACAGACAATTCTGATTTTATAACCCTGAAATATTAAGCCAGAAGCCAGTTATCTTCAGAGGCTCCGAGAGTGGTCCCAGCCCTGTCTAATCTTGTCAGGGCCCATGTCATACATTCTACCTAAAGGGTGCTACACCCACTGGCGTCACCGTCAGTTAATGTTGGCTTCTGCATTAAAACAAATGGAAAAAGTGATTGGCAGCATCTTCATCATATGCAAGAATTGCTGCAGCCCCCCCCCCCACAAGTCTCAGCTATGAACACCCTGGATCTATGGAGCAGTGGGGAGCCTTGAGGCATCAGAGGAGGGCAGGGAGCTGATTTCTGGACATCTTGAGCCCTAGGTTCTGGTAGAGTCAAGTAACACTGAGTATGGTGCCCAGAAAAATCTCTGCTACATGTTTCAAAATTGAATCAACAGGCTCCACCCAACAAAGATAAAGATACAACCCAATTTGGGTGGGCAGTCTGAACTCACATATCATAGTTACCTGCAGTACTGCAGCACACAGGGAGGAGGTTTACATAAGCATCAGCTGGAAAACCCAACCTCTGCAATGAAAAAGCCTGGCTACTGTGCTGTCCTGAACCGCTAAAACCTGAGGAGGGGTGGAGCAAGAATACAACTGTACTTTTGGTAAAACCCAATCATCTACGTGGTTTCTTTTCCGAGAAGAGCTTTATTACTTTGCTTTGCTACTGATCCCCAAATGGCCCAAATGCACTTTGAGTCTATAAACTTAATTATGAATTACCCATTAGGCATGTGGCAAGGTCAGCTCAACACTTTATCTCTGCTAGCTGTGTAGAAGCAGATTCAGTACCATTGTGGACACAAAATACAAGATTCTGAAAACATCACCAAGCACTTGGAAGCCATAGCAGCAAGGATGGAAGAGAAGTAACATGCATGACCAGATTCTTGCAATGACAATAAAGAAACTGGCTTTTGGAAAAACTCTGTCACAAAAGAATCTGCAGTAATGACATTTCAGCATTAAAAAAAAAAAAAAAAAAGAGCAGTCATAGTTAAAGTTTCTTGGGAACACACAGCTTAGCAACAACTGATGTGTTCAAAATCTGTAGGACAAGAGGAAGGAAGGTTTGTAACTGGAACTCAGAGCATCTAAATGTCAGACAGGAGGAGGAATAGCTGTAAAATGAACAAATTCTTTGACCCCCAAAATACCACTTGCAGGTACATGAGGGAGGGGGAAATTCAGAATAAAAATCAAAGATTTATAAGTATATTCACCACAGCATTATTTAAATAGCAAACAAACACACACCCACACACATACACACAAAGGAAACTTTAAAACCACCTGAATGTTTTACAACAGGGAAACAATTGGATAACTTATAAATTTACAACCATTTGACTCTGTAATTATTAAAAACATGCGTTTGAAGAACTATTCATGGCATGGAGAAATGCTTAAGTCAAGTGAAAAAGCTGGATGCAAAAAGACGAATGTTGCATGTGTTCCCAGTTTGGTTTAAGAAGCAAACAAGGACTAAGGATGTAGCTCAGTGGTAGAGCACTTGTGTAGCACTCCTGAGTCCCCCAACTCAATTCCCAGCACTGGAACAAGAAGAAGAAGAAGAAAGTTGGGAAGAACAGGATCTATACCAAAATGCTCACAGTGGTCTCTGAATGATGGGCCTTTCTTTTTTCTTTAACTTTCAGAAAACAGACATTACTTTAAAGAAAGCACACAATTACCTCTGCCCCCCTTGCTGGCACTGGGAGTCTGTGCCACACAACTATCTGCAAGGTTATTTCAAGCTTGGATCACAAACACAAGGGTGGCCCAAGAGGGCTGCTGCAGTGAAGCTTCTACTAATTTCAGCCTAACACAGGCCATCCTTCTCAAAGTGGTTTTACTGCATCTACCAGGTTATAGCTCAGAATGACAGCTGAGCCATGATGACATTCCCTGGAGTGGAGAGACTCAGCTCTACATGGGGATGCCCACTGCCCCGCTGGAGTGCAGAACAAGTGCAAATGACCCTTTCCAGCTAAGCTTCATCTGTGACACCAAGAACAGGCAGGGCTCAATGGGCTCAGTCCGTTGTACCTAGGTAGGAGAAGCCAGAAGCAGTATTCAACTTTGCCATTCTTAGGGCAAAGACAGGACTTCTGGAACTACTAACAGGGCATTTCTTTCCTTAGAAATATCCTGCATATACCGTACACACACACACACACACACACACACACACACGCACGCACGCACGCACGCACGCACGCACGCACGCACGCACACACACGTTGCACAAACTAACACCCACATCCTGTCCTACAATGTAAGGCACCTGCACACTGGGTGATGGCTCTAAGGATGACTGGAAAAAACTGAAAGTGATCTAAGTCAGGGCAAGAAAAGAATGTATATGGTTCTTCAAAGAAAAAAAAATTAAGAAAAAGAGGAAAATAAGGACAAAGGTGACCTGGGAAGAGTTTAGCTGGTGTAGCATGGGGCAGTCATGGTGGCCACCCACTACCAGTCCAGCTAAACCCTGATTTTGGAGGTTAGGATGGTAAAGCCCAGGAGGTAGCATTGCTCTCCAGGGAAGGACACAACAGAGGACTCTTCCACACAGCAGCCAGATGGTCTAATTCAAGCCAAGCCTCAGTCCCAAGTGGTCCCCTGTAGTTAAGTGCCCTCAGAAATGCCTTCCCTGTGTTTGCATGATGTGAGAGGCAGGAAGCCACTCTTTACATGTGCAGACACAGGATAAAGGACACTTCTGAGGGCTAAATAGCCACAAGGCGTGAACAAGAACGGGACTCAAGGAAGAAACAGCCAAATGTACTGAGCTAACACAGGCTCTTAAAAACCAGGAGAAAGAGTGCCCACTTTCACTCACAGGCTGACAGCATGCTAGGCCATACCTATTCCCTGGGTCCTGCAGGCGGGTTGAGGTCCTGTTCCTGAGTCTAAAGAAAACCTCTGTTCCCATCCAGCACCCCTGCCATGGCATGACGGCAGGCTTTTCATCTACACCCCAGCTTAAGAGAACCACTCTTATTGTTAAATGTTTGAGAATAGAATCTTTCCCCTCTCAGTTTGGATGGCCAGGCCCACAGGCGGTCACTGTGGACAGAACGGGGGTGATCTCTGTGTGGGCATTGGGGACACCTTGTGAAAGTCAACAGAAATGACAAAATTATTGTTGCCTTTGGGACATGGGAGTCAGAGGTGTTGGTGTGAGCAGGCTGTGAAGGTGTCTACTTTTCTCCACTAGACACCAAGGGCTACCACCCTTCAGGGACATCCTAGTCACAGAGAGGTACAGCCAAGTCCCTTGGAAGCATTCTGCAAGAAGTGTCAAAATATCCCAGGCCATCTGTATTACAGAGGAAAGAGCTGTCATCTTAGCATCAAAGAAGTATCCCAATACTGACAATGGATGCCAGCACATGCAGGCTCAGATTAAGTGGGCTATCCCTGTGAGCCAAGACAGTGGTGACGTTCTTTCCAGACACCTTGTGGTAGCAGGTGACCATGCAACATGAGGCTTTTAGATTTTTAACAGTTGTAAAAACCAAGCTAGCTGAGTTATCCATAGCATCAACAGATGTATGTCAGGCTGGGAGGGAGACTGGCACACATCCTGTGACTTTTTCAGTCCCTGCCTCATGGGGCATGTAGCCAAAACATTTAAACCTGTGCAGACACTCCCAGGAAGGCCTGCTGCCCCACATTTCCACATGGAAGCTGTGGCCCACGCTGGATGCCCTATGGTACCTCTAGCCTTGCCCAGGTACAAGACAGGATTCTGTATCTGGTAATATCTAGTTGGTGTTACCTAGGTGCTGGCATAACAGCACTCCTCCAAGACACTTGCTTGGCTTGGTGTCTATTTCACTGGATCAATTGCTAGAAGTGGAAAGCTGGAGCCCAGTGAGGGCGCCCTGTAACTACAGCGGCCTGCATACTTCTCACCATACAACCTGCCTACTGTAAGGCAGGAACCACAGAAATCTGCCACCAGACTCACACCTGACCGCATCTCTAAGGCCATACAAGGGACTCAAGGAAGGGAGGACATACACACAAGCTAGGAGCCCTATACCCACAGTAAGTTGGTGACCACTCTAACAGAGGAGTGAAGAGGCTCCCAGTGATGGATTCTGCAACAAATGGGGTAGGCAGAAAGAGCCAGATACACCTGGTCCCTCAGTCACAGCAGGAGCTGTGTTTACCAGGTGGGGAAGGACAGAAGCAGGCATGCGGTTCCTGTGGATGCTAGGAGGGGCTGGTGATGCCAAATCTGGCCACTGGTCTGGGCAGAAGCTGGGCTACCGTGCAAGGAGCTGGGTGGGTCTCCATGGCCACAGCAGCGCATGGAAGCCACCACAGAGCACAGAGAACAAGCAAAGCGACCCTGAATTCCTGTTTGTTGGTTATTTCTTTTGTTCTTTGTGTGGTTGGGCTCTTTTTTTCTTCTTTTCTTTTAAATAAAAAAGCTGCAAGGTTTCTGCCATCTATGTTCTCCTTGAGATGGCTGGCAGGTGGTCTGGAAGCGTCCTGGGTGGCGGCCGAGCCGCGCTGGGGCAGGTGTCCTGGCAGCGATAGGCAGCCCGGCCGCAGGCCACGTCACTGCACAGCAGCATCTGGATGGCTCTGGTACCGCTGCCTCCAAACCTCCTGGATCTTTCTGCACCACTTGTGAGCATTCCCGCTTGGATCCATCAGGTAATATGTTCTGTTAGGCTGCAAAGACAGAGCATCTGATGTCCGTCAGGGAGTCCCATGCCCACCCAGCCTATCTTGCTGACGATGCTGCCAGCTCTTTTTCAAAGCCTGTGGGCACAGAGGGCTTCTTCATTCTGCAAGTGCAGAAACTAAGTATGTGGGCAGGGAACCCACTGAAAGCATACACCAAGCAGAATTATTTCCTGGCCCAATTCAGGCCCAAATTGTTCATACAGGTCTCTGAGACACAGGAAACTGACCTGACCCTAGATGCTTCTTTGGCCAAGGCAAGGGACACTTTCAACAGAGATGCAGAAGCCATGACGACACTACAATCAGAGGCTTGATAGGGACAGACTTACCGTGTGGACAAAAAAAGTTTTAAAATTCTTGGCCTCTGGTCGGAGTTCTTGAGACCATGGAATTTCACCTTTCAAGACTTTGTTGACAGGATCAACATAATATAAATGTGGCCCTTCTGTGAGTAATAATTGTCGTCGCCTTGCAAATAAACCCTGATACAAATAAATAAAACAAACAAACTGATCAAGACACAGATGAGATAACTTGTAAGTAGCTCAGGGCAACCTATCCACTCACCTGACACACTTCTCCTCAACCTAGGCCCCACATCTTACATCAGGAAAAACATAAGCACCGGTCTCTGCTCACAACATGCCCGTCGATTATATCCTATAGTCCCTGGCCTCTCAGCTCCTCTAAGGCACTGAGTCCTGGTCTTGGCAGGCCAGGCCTCAGCCCACCTTCATGGAGATTCTCACTTCCAGAGGATACACAGGCAGGAAGGGTGTTCAGGACGCCCCTGTTAGCAGAGTCTGATATATTCTGTACTATCTGTTGTCCATGAAACATAATGAACAGCAACTCCTGTATTTTCAAATCTTCTAATGAAAGGCTCTGAGAAATGACATATTCTCTTCAATGTGAAAGAAATCTTAGCATAGTGAGCTGAGCCTTGTGCAACCATGAGAAAGCATGCCCTGTGGCCAGAGCATACAGCTGGCTTTCCAGTTGCCTGGATTGCTCCCAGTTATAAGATCCAGAGATGATCTCCAAAGATCATGCCAAGATGAAAAAATGCCACATCCAACAAATCATAGCAGGATCCCAGGATGAAGAGCTGAGCTGAGCTAGACAGAGGCAGTGGGAAGTCACAGGATAAAGAGGGTCAGTGATCTGACTCACCTTTCGCTTATCCACTGGGCCCATTTTTAATATTAGATTATTTTCTACAAACTGGTGCCTAAAAAAGGAAGAAAGAAAAATGAGACAGCAGTTCTCCAAACACTGCCCTCTGAACAAACTCCACAAGGCCTCTGTAAAACTTCTATCCGTCAAGTCCTGTCCACCATCCCACCCACCCAACAAATACAGCCTTGCTCCAGGTCCAGGAGAAACCCCAGATGCAGTGATGTAATGTGTGTGGACTTTATCTGTACATATGGGCCAGAGTCTACATTCCTGAGGTCATCTTCCAGTGGAAGATGGCTGCATAGAAGAGGAAGGGTGGCAGGTCATCTACAGAAACAAGATAACAGCAACACAATTAGCATCATCATAGTGTCAAAAAAGCTGCAGTGGGGCTGGGTGTGGTGGCAACAACTTTAATACCAGTACTTGGGAGGCAGAAGCAGGAAAATCAGGAGTTAAGGCTATTCCTGCACATAAATCAAGTTCTAGGCCAGCCTGGGACACTGCCTCAGAAAACAAAAAGCCAAAACAAAATCTACCAGGTCAAAAATCTCACAGAGGTTTGGATGCCACCTTAAATTAATATTGGAATCTGTAAAGCACTTCTCAAGCCAAGACACCTAAGAGTGCCTAGAATCCAGAGTTCCATAGACTCACAGATCCTTAAAAGACAGCTTCAGATGTGCCTAGTCTTCCTGCACCTGATATGCCAGGGCTGGCTGCTGTCGATGGGAGGCCTCCCTCTGCTTTTCTGAAAAGAAACGGAGGAGGAATGGATGGGTTGAGGCAGTAAAGACTTGGAGCAGAAGAGAGAGGGAAAACTGTGATCAGGATGTAAAGTTAGTTAATTAATTAATGAGAAATTTAAAGAGGAGGGGGAGGGAGGGAGGGAAGGAGAGAGAGAGAGAGAGAGAGCGCGAGAGAGCAAACGCACGCTTCAGAATATCTCTTCTGAGCTAAGGGGTATTGCTTGGTGATATAGGGTGTGTTTAACATGCACCAGGCACTAAGACCCTGGAGTTTCACTTCCCATTATAGTGTCTTGTCCAATATGTCAAGAATTTGGTCTGAGGTACTGCTGGTAAAGGGACCTGATCTCCAATGTCAATCCCTGGGAACCACATGGTAGAAGGAAAAACCAAATTTCCATAAGTTATCTTATGACTTTTACATGGACTGTGGCATGCACACATGGAAGGAGAAAACTAACTCCTCCAAGTTGTCCTCTGACTTCCACATGCACAAGCAATAAATAATGTTAACATTAAAAAAAAAAAAAAAACAATTTGGTTTGATTTCCTATCCATGAGCAGCATGTGTACTTCACTTTTGTCTCCTCAAGAGTCAGAGCTGGTCTAACATCTAAAAGATTGCTTTACTGTGTTAAAGCTACCACTAAAGTACTTGCTCACGGTACTTCTTTGAGCTACTAGGACAGAAGCCATGGCCTTGTGTGCCCTGACAAGCAGTGCACCCCTGAACTACAGCTCAGCTCTATGTTCTGTCTGGTGCCCCCTGAAGTTCCCGATCTGTGGTTCTACTACAGAAACATCACATTCTCTATCTGAAAATAGGCCATTTTAAGTCAAGCATGTAGACACCCTGATGCCTCCCTGAAGAGCCAGAGCACTTACAAGAGCAACCTTCTAGGACCCTCTCTACCTGACCCACACAGAACCAACTAGACTGCCTTTCCAAGGCAGCATTCAAAGACACAGGAAACAGGCCAAGGAAGCTCCTTGGTCTCTTGGTCTCAAGTCACATGCACTATAGATAGTACTGTGTAGACTTTGAGAACAACTAAGATTTTGAACAAAGACAGGAACAGTGACCCATGAAGGAGAATGAAACACAAATTCTCTGAGAGGTATTTACTAGCCACACACACAACTTGAAACATGGGGGCGGAGGTGAGGGAGAGCTGGTTCTGGAAAGAACATTAGTGAGGAAGGCCTACTGGTACACAGGAGGTACAAAGTACAAGGATGTGAACATGACACCACAGGGCCTGCAGAAATCCCACCTAACAAACAGGCCCTGTAATATTCTAACATAAGCAAAGATTTACAAATAAACAAAGGAAACACTTACTAGTTAAACTACTGGAGGAGAGCAAACAGCACAGGAGGTTAGCAGCCAAGGAAGCAAACATGCCCCCACAGACGAGCACCAGAACTGCCACTTGCTTGCTCTGCAAAGAGTGCATTCAGTGCTCATGTCCTGTAAGTCTTAAGGTGGGAGTGTGTGCAGGAAGGGGCACTTCCTGGAGCCCAAGATTCAGGCCAAAGAAGCTCCACTAGCTGTAGCAACACCACAATCCAGTTCCTAACCAGCCAGCTTGCAACAGGCTGCTGCTTATCTGCCTGCCTGCCTGCCTGCTTTTTCTTTCTTTCTTTCCTTCCTTCCTCTCTTCTTCTTTTCTTTCTTTTTTCCTTTTTTCTTTCTTCTTCTTTCTATCACCAAGCCATAGCCTCAGCTCTACTTATCTTATTTGAAAAGATTATTTCAAAGACTCATCTGGACTTTTTCTGTGTATGACGGTTTTGCCTGCATCTATGTCTGTGTATCACATGCATGCAGCACCAGTGGAAGCCAGGAGAGGATGATGGATCCCCTGCAACTAGAGCTACAGATAGTAGTGAGTTGTCTTGTGGATAAGGGTAATCAAATCCTGGCCCTCTTAACAGCCGAGCCACCTCTCTAGCCATGTTGATTTTTTTTTCCACAGTCAGTTTCCCCTCCAGGAGCACCTTAAGCACCTTTCTTCCTGGCACACTGACAGTATTATTTGACGATTCATAGCAAGAACTACACTTGAAGTGGAGCCACAGATAACTATTCAGGCCACGGGCAGCTTTCAACTCTCCTAAATAGCAATGTGGTTCTCCTGAAACAGGCAAACTCCGTCATTGATGCAAAAATGAAGACAGAAGCTAAGGAATTCATGTCTCACCCACAGCCAGCTTACAACTATGGCAACGCAAAATTTCAAAGCCTGGTCCTCTCCTCTGTTACCCACCCAGACCCTGTGAAGACGATCTCCAAGGACCTGCGCCTGGCAAGCACAGCTTCGCCATTTTCAGTCCGGTGTCCTGGAGAACACAGGACAGCTATAGAACCAGGAGTGGCTCCTGACATCCCAGACATCTCTACAGAGCTGACTGTACCTGGGGAAGGAAACCTGTGATGCTGAACAGCAGGCACTAAGCTGTTTCAAATGTCAAGAATCTAAACTGTTGTCATTTTACTTTTTTCTAGTTTTTTTTTTTTTTTGTCTGCATGTATGTATGCACATGGTGTGTGTGCTTAGTGCCAAGGAATGACAGAAGAGGTATCGGATCCCCTGGAATTAGAATTATGGATGGTTGTGAACCACTATTTGCTAAAAAATGAGCCTGTGTCCTCTGCAGGAGCAGCCAGTGCTCTTCCCTATTGCGCCTCCTCCAGCCCAGGCCTCATGAACTACGCTGACTTCAACACTTGAGGAAGCCCCATTAGCAGTGCTGCTCTCTCTAGACTATAACTACCAATAGTCCAGGAAATTCCAACACATGCTTTCAAGTGCTTATCCATCTTTGTTTTATTGTCTTGATTTACCTAGAACCTTCATAGACTTGGCTGGTCTCAACCCTCTTGCCTCTGCTATCTATGTACTGGGATTACACGCATATATCACCATTCTCAGCTTCAATTATTTATTTAATTAAAAACAATAAACCTGAGAGGCAGTGACGGTGCACAACTTTAATAATGCACTTTAATCCCAGCACTGACGATGCAGAGGCACGGTTGATTTCTGAGTTCAAGGCCAGTCTGGTCTATAGAGTGAGTTCCAAGACAAGCAAGGCTACACAGAGACACCCTATGTCATAAAACAAACTAAACTAAAACAAACAAATAAACTTGAACCAGCAAGATGATTCAGTGGTTAAGGCCCTTGCCACTAGGCTTGACTTCCATACCTGCTCTGTGGTGTGCACATGCATACACACACACACACACACATATCTACAACTGATCTACTCTATACTGAACCATATCCCAAGTGCCTCCTTCCTGTTTTTTTAACTGATAATTTGTTCAAATAGTTGACCTAGGCATTATAATAGTGTCAGTCTTGTGAATCTTCCCATCTCTTAGACCTTTGACCCCAATGTATTTCCTTACAGTGAATTTCAGAACTGCTCTCTTCACTGTGAGGTGCCTCCTTTGCATGTCATAGGGAGCACACTCTCTACAGTGATCCTATGCTGGACCAGGTAGGCTAATTCTAGTCCAGTGAATTGCCATGCTGGTTTTATGGTGTTCTTCTGCTATCTTTAGAGGCTATGGCTATGCCACAACCTCCTTACCAATTTGTTCCTCTGTGAGGGTAGACAGCATGAGCTAGAAAGAACGACATAGCTCTGCAGTTCCTACAAACCATGCCTTCTGTGTGTGTACACACATATGTACATAAAGAGGCCAGAGGTCAATGTCAAGTATCTCCCTCCACTGATCTCCATTTCTTTTTTTTTTTAGACTTTATGTGTATGAGTTCTATATCTGTGGTAGTTTGAATGAGAATAGCCCCCATAGACTCATATATTTGAATGTTTAATCATCAGAGAGTGGAACTATTTGAAAGGATTAGAAGGATTATGAGGACTGTACCCTTGCCTTGGAGGAAGTGTGTCACTGGAGGTAGGCTTTGAGGTTTCAAAAGCCCATGCCAGCCCCAGTCTTTCTCCTCTCTCTTCCCTTCCTCTCTCTCTCCCTCTCTTGCCCTTCCTTTCCTCTCTCCTCTCTCTCTCTCTCAAGCTCCTAGCCATTGCTCTAACACTGGCCTGCACCTGGGCCATGCTCCCCACCATGATAATGGACTGCACCCTTAATTAAATGCTTTCTCTTTAAAAAGTTGCCTTAGTCATAGAAGCTCTTCACAGTAAGAGAACAATGACTAAGACACCACCTTATGTTTTTGAAGATGTATTTATTTTATGTATGTGAGCCTACATGTATATATGTGCATCATGTGTGTGCCTGGTACCTGAGAAGGTCAGAAAAAGGTACTGGATCTCCTGGAACTAGAGTTATTGGTGGTGTGAGCTATCATATGGGTACTGGGAATTGAGCCTGAGTTCTGCAAGAACAACAATGTTCTTATCCTCCCTGAGCCATTTCTCCAGGCTATCTCCACTAACCCTGGAACACCAATTTGGTAGACTGACTGGCCAGCGAGCCATAGGGGTCACACTGTTTCTGCTTCCCCAGCACTGAGAGTGCACGTATGCACTACTACACTTAACCCTCTATGTGGTTGTTGGGAATTGAACTCAGGTCCTCAAGCTTGCACAACATACTTAAATGGTACTGCTATAACTGAGGAAAACAATCTTTTATTGAGGCCAGCCTGGTCTACAAAGCACGTTCAAGACAGCCAAGGCTACAAAGAAAAATCCTATCTTGAAGAAGAAAAGAAAATTCTTTTAAGTCAACGACCCATGCTCATATTTGTATTATAAATGTTCTTTTCCTTTAGAAAAGTATTAATATCAAAAGTAACTCCTTTAGATAAAACTTATAGAAATTTAATAGCATTTTTATTCATTTGTTTGTTTGTTTTATTGGTTTTTTGAGACAGGGTTTCTCTGTGTAGCCCTAGCTGTCCTGAAACTCACTCTATAGACCAAGCTGGCCTCAAACTCAAGAGATCCGCCTGCCTCTGCGTCTGCAAATGCTGGGATTAAAGGCCTGCACCATTATCGTCTGGTGTACTTTAATACTACTGCAAAACAGGCCAACAAAGTTTACTTGTATTTCTATATAGGAACATGAATGGTCAAGATTTTAAAGTAATGACTTACTAGATGATTAAAATTACAAAGTAATTACAGCAGGTGTAACTGAAGATTGCCAGTTAAGAGTATTGTAGAAATATTAGGATATACTAATCTCAAAAATATATACCTTTAAGGCATAACGCTGCTACAGAAATTCAAAGAAAATAACATGCATATATTCTATGTACTGTCAAGATAATGTCTACCCTGTAGTATGTGGTCACTGAAAAATTCCACTGTGTACTAGCAGCAAATAACAGTGATAAAAGGTAAATATTATCTTAGCATTAACATATTAATTTCATCACAAGAAAGATAGGAAATCCCAAAAGTTCTTTGCAGAGACATCACTTTCCACACAAAACTGAAATCTTTGTTTGTTTGCTTGTTTGTTTCAAAACAGGGTTCCTCTGTGTAACCCTGGCTGTCCTAGAACTCACTCTGTAGATTAGGCTGGCCTCAAACTCAGGACATCAGCCTGCCTCTGCCTCCTGAGTTCTGGGACTATCACCACCCAGCTCAAGACCTGAGATATTGAGGGAAAATAGTGAATCCCAAACCTAAAAATAAGCAGGCAAGAAACTATAGGCTTCCTGTTCTACCTAGCACTCATAGCCTCAGGCAGAGGCAAAGACTCCAGAAGAGCTGAAAACACACACCCACCCACACACCCACCCACACACCCACACACACCCACACCTGTAGACAGTGCTTCCGACCAGGCTCTGAGAAAAAGGACTCCTGCATGAGACTATAGAAAAAACACACAAAACACACACACACACACACACACACACACACACACACACACACACACACACACCCACCCCCTGGAGACAGTGCTTCCGACCAGGCTCTGAGAAAAAGGACTCCTGCATGAGACTATAGAAAAAAAAACACACACAACACACACACCTGGAGACAGTGCTTCCGACCAGGCTCTGAGAAAAAGGACTCCTGCATGAGACTATAGAAACCAGAACCAACAGCTTACACAAGCCAAGGATGCCTTTATAAAGCTCCTGTTTGGAACTGTACCTCAAATTATTGTGATCAAAAACCCTTAGTTACATCAAGAGACACTCTTTACCAGCCACACTTCACACAGGGTACTGATATCTAGGATATATAAAGAACTATAAAATCAAACACAGCATACTCAAACTGCTAACAAATAAATGAGTTAAAAAACTGGACAGTTCTCAAAAGGAGAAACATAAATGGCTGATATATGTTTTTATTCATCATCCTTAGCCACTAGGAATATATATATTAAAACTATTTGAGATCCTATCTCATCCCAGTCAGATAGCTACCATCAAAAACAAACAAACAAACAAACGAAAGTGAGGCATGGTGGAGCACACCTTTAATCCAAGCAATCGGGAGGCAGAGGCAGGCAGAGCTCTGTGAGCTCGAGGCCAGCCTGGTCTACAAAGTGAGTCCAGGACAGCCAAGGCTACACAGAGAAACCCTGTCTTGGAAAACAATAACAAAAAAGAAAAAAAGAAAGAAAGAAAGAAGAATAAAACAAATGACCACTGGGTGGTGATGGCACACGCCTTTAACCCCAGAACTCAGGAGGCAGGGGCAGGTGGATCTCTGATTTCGAGACCAGCCTGGTCTATGGAGCAAGTTCCAGGACAGCCAGGGCTACACAGAGAAAGATTGTTACTGCTATTGAGAGTGTAGATTAGGGGCTGAAGAGATGGCTAAAAGCAGACTCTATTCTTTCCAAAGGATCTAAGAGCAGTCCCCAATACCCAAATTGGATGGCTTAAAACCACCTGAAACTCCAGCTCCAGACCTAACACCCTCTCTTGAAAACTTCAGGTACTCACACACGTGGCAGATACACATACACATAAGAAATAAAAATTAAAAATAGATCTTAAAAACAAAAGCTAAAACTTGAACTGCCTGCAAGCTCCCTTGGGCGTCTCAGATCCGTTTCCATTGGATTCTGCAGAAACTCGTGTGGTCCCCTTCTGCGACAGCCAAAATGGTGAAGCTGATCGAGAGCAAGGAAGCTTTCCAGGTGGCCCTGGCCACTGCTGGAGACAAGCTTATAGTTGTGGACTTTTCTGCCACGTGGTGTGGACCTTGCAAAATGATCAAGCCCTTCTTTCATTCCCTCTGTGAAAAGTATTCCAATGTGGTGTTTCTTGAAGTAGACGTGGATGACTGCCAGGATGTTGCTGCAGACTGTGAAGTCAAATGCATGCCAACCTTCCAGTTTTATAAAAAGGGTCAAAAGGTGGGTGAATTCTCTGGCGCTACCAAGGAAAAGCTTGAGGCCACTATTCTTGAGTTTGCCTAATCAGGCCCTGGAAAGCCTAACCAGCCAGTAGCTGTTTAAATCCTGTAACTTTTTTAATTTGCAAAAAAACTATGAAGTGTGGAGAGTCTATACCCAACTGCCATCTGATTATAAATGACAATAAAATATTAATTCTACCCTTAAAAAAAAACTTGAACTGCCATATGACGCCTTGCATCACTCCTAGGATATACACAGGACGTCTATCACAGATAGCTGCACATCCGCGTTTGCTGCTCCACTATCCACAACAGCAAGAAAATGGAACAAACCTAGTGTGTATCAATGGTCTTTTTTTTTTAAAGATAAATAAAGCAAAAACAAACACCCTCTTCCTTGAGCTGGAGAGATGGCTCAGAGGTTAAGAGCACTGACTGCTCTTCCAGAGGACCTGAGTTCAATTCCCAGCAACCACATGGTGACTCACAACCATTTATAAGATCTGGTAGCTGGGTGGTGGTGGCGCACGCCTTTAATCCCAGCACTTGGGAGGCAGAGGCAGGCGATCACAGGAGTTCTGGGCCAGCCTGGTCTACAAAGTGAGTCCAGGACAGCCAAGGCTACACAGAGAGACCCTGTCTCCCACCCCCACAAAAAAAAAAAAAAAAAAGAAAGAGAGAGAGAGAGAGATCTGGTGCCCTCTTCTGGCGGACAGACAGGCACACATCAGGCAGAACATTGTATACATAATAAATAAATAAATCTTTTTTTGTTTGGGGTTTTTTGTTGTTTTGTTTTTTCGAGACAGGGTTTCTCTGTGTAGCCTTGGCTGTTCTGGACTGGCTTTGTAGACCAGGCTGGCCTCAAACACATCAATCCGCCTGCCTCTGCCTCCTGAGTGCTGGAATTAAAGGCGTGTGCCACCATGCCTGGCCAAATAAATAAATCTTTAAAAAAAAAAAAAAAAAAAAGTACAAAATTGTCTTCCCCTATCCCTAAGAATACCTTAGGAAAGAGGGAGTTAAAGGACAAACTTAAACTCCCTGGAATTGTAAATGGTTTCTAGGAACCAGTATGTATTGTAATTTTTCTAGAGAAATGAGTTTCGGTGGTTAAGCCAATCTAGTCTTAGCCATTTGCACGGCATTAGAAAAGCTACTAAAGGTCCTCCTCCTCCTCACAAGTCCCCTGAGTCTTTCCTTAACAAGACCTTAATTTTTCTCCTCCCATTGTACCTAATTACATATTCTTAAGGGACCTCACTACCCCCCCCAAAAGAAGTCTAAATGTCATGGAGATAAGTATGCTCAAGATATTTTATACATGTATAAAACTGTCAAAGAATAAATTTTAAAAACTTTAAAGGTAAAAGCATAAAAATACTACAAGAAAATAAAGTCAGGCACCATGGTACACACCTTTAATCCTAGCACTTGGGAGGCAGAGTCAGGAGGATCTGTATCAGTTTGAGGCCAGTGCAAGTCCCAGGCCAAGGTAAGACTTTGTCTCAAAAAAATAGAACAACAAAAAGACAAAAGAAAAAAAAAGGGGGTGGGGGGAAGGCCAGGTAAAAATAGTAAAGCCCCTTCAGTAGACTTGGGTGGGAAACAACATTAAAACGGGGGCTGGAGAGATGGCTCAGCGGTTAAGAGGACTGCCTGCTCTGCCAAAGGACCGGGTTTAATTCCCAACACCCACATGGCAGCTCACAACTGTCTCTAACTCCATGATCTGACACCCTCACGCCAATGCACATAAATTGGCTAAATAGACATTACAAAGTTACAACTATAAAACAAAATCCATCAATAGAGTGAAGAAGTAAGCTAAAGAAAATGTTGGCAAAATATAGCTTTTCATATATATGAGTCTTAAACTCATTTATAAAGATGTTAAGTACATGTAGGAAAAATGTCAAAGAATACAATCTAATTCAAGCCCCAGCCCTGAGGTCTCCTAATAACCCCTGGGACATAGGCTTAATTTTTTTTTATCTAATATATTTTGTTAACAACTTATTAAACAAGTGTACGTCACTTATAACCCGACTAACCAAAACAATAGTAAAAGGGGATTAACGAACACAGTAACAAAACCGTAAGGATATTAGTTTCGAGAAACGATTTTTTTGGCGTAATCAGTAGGTTTTTTTGTTTGTTTTGTTTTATTTTGTTAGAACCTGGAGTAACCAAAACCCAAAACCTCAGCAGGAGCTGGAGCCCCGAAGCCTTCCCTCGAGCGGTTCTCTCTAGGAGTGTCTCGAAGTGGAGCGATGAACAGCCAAAACTAGTTTCCAAAAGCCCCACCTCCAGTTCTGGGCTCATTTATATATCTCCTCCCAGAGTCTGTTCATGGGATCTTTTTAGCTGGCAACAATCAAGCTCCCACACGAGGTGGTTGTTCTAGTGAATTTAACATCACCTTTTCTCTCACAAGACCGTTCCAATCCCACACTTGGGATGCTAAAAGACACGTTTATCTCTCCTTCACTGGGAACTTGTTTCTTTGAAGAGTACTGGAGAGGCGAGGCAAGGACAACCAACCCAGCCCATGCCTGTGCCCCACTGCACCCCACATTTCTAGACAGGGCTGCTGATGCCTATAGTTCTTACCAAGGGTTTCCACCGGCTTGCTTTTCCAGTAACAACCTTTTTTCATCTTCTGAAAACTGTAAGTCTAGTTCAAAAGAGTTAGTGTCCAAATCATGGATGTACTGCTCTATGTTGCTGCCCGACCTCTGGGGCAGGCTGGCATCCACCGCAGACAGGGAGTGGGAAGAGGAGGAGGATGACACCTGCATGCAGCCAAATTGGCTCAGGAGATTGTCGTACTGCAGGGAAGGAGAAGAGAGAAGTACCTTAATTTGCCTTTAAGGACAAAGACCCCTCCCGCACTGCCTGGCCCCAACAGCCACTCACAACCTGGTAAGCTTACAGCATTTCAAAGGCAGGTGGACTACCTATCCCTTTTGGTGTATACACATAGATTCTCTTCCAACGGCCATTGGACCACTAAACCAAGACAAGGCTGGGCCTTCTGCTACAGATTCCTCTTCTGATAGAAGCAGAGGACAGAGAGGGGCTACACCACATCCTTCATCTCCAGGAAGAAGGAAGGAACCTGGGACCCGCACCGCAAGGCAGAAACAGAGCATCTAGCCCCTGGCATGGAGCTCAGTGATCAGGTATACGTCTCTTTTAGTCCTGGGGTTTTAGGTTTTAGACTCACTGCATAGTTCGATTTGGCTTACAACATTTTTTTTAATAATTCTTTTTCAAATACAAGCCAGTATTGACACAGAAAGCAGAACTATTCTTAACTTGACACATGAGCAGCCCACATTCTAGCAACTCGTAGGCAATGAGAGGGCCAAAGATATTTGAGCATAGGTGAAGGTAGGTATGGCCACCCTGGGCCTCACACTCCCAAGCCCATTCTTCTATACCCTGAGTCTCCAGAAAGAGAGCCCTGGCTACTACTCCAGAGATCAACCCCTACCCTTACCCTCTGCAGATTCTCTAAGTCCTATGTCCACCTCCTCGCTGTTGCCCAGTGGCCCTCTGCAGAGCTTATGCTTGCACAGCCCCACAGCAGTCACATCTCCATCTTGCTGACTCCAGATTCACACCCTAACACTGTCTCCATTTCCTTCACGAAGGTTCCCCTGTGAGATGAATGATGTCTGTGTCAATTTGCAGAGATGACTACCATACTTCTACTGGGGGAGGGTGGTCCCCACAAGAACTTTCAGAGCCAGTAGGTGGCTTCAGTTTCTGAGTCACAATCCTCTGGACAACACTGAATTTAAAATCAGCACAAAGCTGCCCCTCCACATCACTGAGCTGCTCCAACCATGAAAAAAAGAGTACCTTCAGAACAGACTTCCTCTGTCCCAGCACTCCCCAGGCCTAGCTGACTGCCTAAAGGTGAACTTTGGTATAGGAAGTGCTCTGCCTAGATACTTACAAAGCCCTTAAACCACACTGGAAGAGCTGAGCAGCCACCCAACAAAACCAAGTAGCTGTGACTCAAAGCCAGGATATACAGATAAAGTCAAAGCTGTCAATAAGAAAGCCATGTCCTCAGCAGTGCAGAGCATGCCTGCAGAGATGTTTTGATGCGTATAATTACATGTACAAACATACAAGAAGAAACACTCCTGGCTGCTGAGATGGAAGATAATGGAGCTGATTCAGTCCTTAGGAACAGCTGCCCTTGGGAGGAATGGGAAGAAGGCACAGAGGCCATAGGCTGAAAGACTGCCTGACATTCCTGGTAAATTTACACAGGGATGACTGTCCTAGTAGGACACCAAGGCTTCCATCAGCACCCCCTAACATGACCCAAAAAGACACCACTCATAGGCATTTAAAAGGCTTTTGGGGCAAGGGCAGAACTCCTGGCACAGGGCGAGGTTCTCTGCAGTGATCATACTATGCAGAAACTAGCCAATGTCAGCATAGATGCATTTGAGTTTAGTCCTTACACGTCTGAGGACAAAGAACATTTTAGATCAAAATGGGAATATGCCAAATAGCAAGTAAAAGACATAGAGGATTCCTTGATCTCAAAGAAGCAAAAACAGCAATGGCTTTAATTTAGCTTTAGAAGACCCTCTTTGTTTGGGTTTTTTGCTTGTTTTGTTCTGAGACAGTGTCTACTTTTGTAGCTAAACTGACCATGAACTTTGTACTTACTACTTTATGTATGTGCAACTTTTGCATGTGGTTGTGTGAGTATAGAAAAAGAGGGATCTAGATAACTAGATAGATAGATTGATGATAGATATAGATAGTTAGACAGATAAACAGACAGAGGGACACACACAGAGAAAGGGAGGGAGGGAGGGGGGGAGAGAGGGAGAGAGAGAGAGAGAGAGAGAGAGAGAGAGAGAGAGAGAGAGAGAGAGAGAGAGATGCATGTACCATGTGTGTGCCTAATGATCCCAGAAGCCAGAAAAACTGGTAAGTAGGTAGGTAGGTAGGTTGATGTACCATGTGTGTGCCTAGTGCTCTGAGAGGTCAGAAAAGGTGTTTGATCCTATAGGACTGAAATTATAGACAGTTGTGAGCAAACATACAGGTGCTGGGAATCAAACCCATATCCTTTGGAAAGAGAGAAAGTTCTCTTAACCACTGAACCATCTCTCCAGCCCCAGCCCCAACTTTTAATCTTCTTGCCTGAGCCTTCTATGTGCTGAGATTACCCCACACACACCAACCCTGGCTGCTTTGGAAGGCTTTCAGGTAAATGTCAGAACTGCTCAGTTAATTGAACAGAACTCCATGCATGGCATCTGGTTAGAATAAGCCAAGACGACAGAAACTGAATGAAAAGAACTGACTTGAATCCATGACAATGTATTTTAAAAATTAAATACGGAGGTCACAATGGAAGAAGAGTCTGGCTAAGACTGAAATTGTGGAGGCACATTATGGGTTCTTTCATCTTTTTCTTTTGCTGGTATTTCCCATTTTTTTAAGTTAGAAACTTTTAAGAACAAACTATATATAAAGTCTTGTGTCTGTTGTCAATTCTTGAGAGACAAGTTGCCTTGAAGCCAGTGACAGCAACTGCCCACACACCTAAGGGGTGGCACCCCTAGCACCTAATACTGAACATCAAGCTACAGGGACTGGAGTCTGCCCTCCCACACTACATCCCTGGAAACTCAAATCAGTAGTATTCTGGGTTCTCTAGGGAAAAAAAGAAGCATTCCAGAGCAATTTAAACAAACAAACAAACAAACAAACAAAAAAGGCAGAAAGGCTCTGAGGCAAAAGCTACTAATGAACTTGCAAGAGCCCCAGTGTCAGGAGGTGTGGGATTACAGTAGCGCACTGGTCTCTCATCCACAGGTCCAGTCTGTATCCTGCTTCCCTCCCATGCCCCAAACAGGTAAAAGCTCATCAGCTGAGGAAATAAGAACAGGAATCAGCCCACACAAGGAGTGTTGGGCATTTACTTATTACAGCAAAGCATTCAACCACAACCAAGTCTACAATATTCACTCCCACATTTTAACCAGTAATCACATAGACGAAGGTTCCCAGTGAACATATTCACACAGCATAGCAGGCAAACTTTCTCTCTGCCTGGGCTACTCCCCATGGTGCCAACTTACGTTGCCATAGCAGTCTTCATCATCCTCTGACATGGCTGGCAAGTAAGCTGTGAGCTTCGGAGGTGTCTGCTGGTGCAGATTCTCCCACATGATGGATTCAAAGAACGGATGAGCTTTGAGAGGCCCGTACCCTTCCATCTCTTCACAGCCTAAACGCTTTGTGGCGTCTAAAACCTTAAATGATAGCCAAGACATGTCACTGTCAGGGTTGAAATGTAATTATTTGTTTATTTTGTGGAAGTGTTTTCAAGTCCTGAGACCTCCTGGAAAGAATAGGGACACTGATCCATTCCCAGGCTGCCCATGTCATGACAGAAAAAGCCAAGATTGACTAGGACTCTTGCCTTACCCCAAAGCTCTGCCCTTTTCTTCCTACAGGTAAAAACAAATCTCAACCTCAAAATACAGAGGACAACAACAAGAATCTTTTAAAATCCCCAGCTAAAAATGTTACCAAATGTGATGTTACAAGACGTGAGCCCTGGTACGCTGAGCACACATCCGAGTAGGCCCCACTCTCTCCCAAAACCAGCTGGGCAACACAAACTGGACAAGATAGGAAAAAGCAGGGGTGGGGGGTGGAGCGGGGTGAGGAAGAAATTCCAAGGCTGGAAAGGGTTAAGGAGGGTAATAATGAAAGGAGTTGGGGAGTGCATGTGTTAAAAATACATTTGAAATTCTTTTTTGTTTGTTTGTTTTTTGTTTTGCTTTGTTTTTCCGAGACAGAGTCTTTCTGTATAGCCTTGGTTGTCCTGGACTCGCTTTGTAAACCAGGCTGGACTTGAACTCACAGTAATCCACCTGCCTCTGCTTCCAAGTGCTGGAATTAAAGGCATGTGCCACCATGCCTGGCTTACATTTGAAATTCTTAAAGAAAAAATATTATTTTAAAAAAGAGAGACATACTATTTTTTTAAAGATTTATTGTGTGTTTTAAAGATTTATTACATATATTTTATATGTACATATATTTTGTATGTACCCTGCACACCAGAAGAAAATACCTGGATCTCATTATAGATGGTTGTGAGCCACCAGGTAGTTGCTGGTAATTGAACTCAGGACCTTTGGAAGAGCAGCCAGTGCTCTTACTCTCTGAGCCATCCCTCCGGCCCAAGAAATACTACTGAAAACAAATCTCTGTGAGTTCAAGAGCAGCCTGGTTTAAAAAGTGAGTCCAGGACAGTCAAGGCTACACAGAGAAAACCTATGTCCCAACAAACAAACAACAGCAACAAAAAAATATAACAAAAAAGCCAGGCATGGTATGTGATCCCAGCACTCAGGCTAAGGCAAGGGAGCTGTCAACGGGCATGGTGGTGCACACCTTTAATCCTAGCACTCAGGAAGCAGAGGCAGGTAGATTCTCTGAGTTCAAAGCCAGCCTGGTCTACAAAGTAAGTAAGTAAGTCCAGGACAGCCAAGGTGCTACAAAAAGAAACCATGTCTTGAAAAACAAAACAAAACAAAACAAAACAAAAAAAAAAGAACTTTAGGATGCCGTGCGTGGTGGCACACACTTGCAGAGGCGGATGGATCAGTGTGAATTCAAAGACAGCCTACAAAGCGAGTCCAGGACAGCACAGAGAAACCATGTCCTGAAAAGGGGGAAAAAGAAAGAAAAGGGGAAAAAAAAAATTTTTTTTAAGACAACTTGTGCTACACCACAAGACTCTGTCTCAGAAATAAATAAATGTAAAAATTATAACATAAGGAAAAAAAGTAACTGATGTTTCTAAGAACAAAGAAAATGAACATCACATTTTCACATAAAATGGCATATCTTTCCAGACAAGTCTATTTTTCTCTGCCTTGTTACCTAGGTAGATCTTTAAAGTCTTCATGTAGCTTACACTCTAAAATTGACATTGGAAAAAAAAAAAAAAAAAAAAATAAAAAAAAAAAATAAAAAAAAAAATAAAAATAAAAAAAAAAAAAAAAAAAAAAATAAAATTGACATTGGCAGGCGTCACTGAAGTGAGATTAACAGCCATCTGCCACTGGGATATACTCAATCACTCAATGGCAATCACTTAAAATGTGATTTGATGTGAACAAACATATTCAAAATAAAACAGTAATTTACTGTCTTATTAATGTCAAGAAGTAGACCCTGGGAAAGTGAAAGGGATTATAAGGAGATGAGATTAAAAAAAAAAAATTGACTATCTATAAGCACTGCCTACCTTAAACACATCTTTGTAAAGATGCCCATGAGTGCGAGAGACGCTAGAGGAGGTAGCTATGATAGTTCTTCACTACAAAAAATTTAAAATACTTACCAAGAGTTTTTCCACAAGATCCCTTGCTTTAGGGAAGAATTTCTCTGGGAAATCATATTCCAGCTTAATGATCTTCTGAAATATAAGATATTCGTTTCTGTGGATTTAAAAAAAAAAAATCTGTTGTTTTTGGGCAAGGGCTTTTCAAATCTCTAGTACTTTTATAGAACAAGCCAAAGTTGTCCTCGCCTCCCAGGCCAGATCTTACAAACTAAAGTCCCCAAGCACCACACACTTTTTTTTTTTACCTTTTGGTGGGGGGTGGGGAGTTCGAGACAGGGTTTCTCTGTGTAGCCTTGGCTGTCCTGGACTCACTTTGTAGACCAGGCTGGCCTCAAACTCACAAAGATCCACCTGCCTCTGCCTCCCAAGTGCTGGGATTAAAGGCACATGGTGCCACCATGCCGGGTCACCACACATTCTTAAGCTGTGGTGGAAGTTCTTCCCCAACTGGGCACAAGTGGTTGTGGGCAGTGGGATGTACAGTGAAAGACTCCGAAGTTTGAGATGTACAGGATCTCTCTTACCCGGCTCTGAACGGTGGGAGTCCTGCCACAAGCTGATAGATTATACATCCAAGAGCCCAAAGGTCTGAACTTTAAGGTAGAGAAAACACACACAAAAAAAAAATGGCATTGGTATAATTTAAATGACAAATAAGGTTCATTTTACAATGTCTGTCCATACCACCCAGCTTCAGCCTACAACGTACTGCTATTCCTTAAGACCAGGTATGTGGGAAGTCTGACCTGAGTAAAATGGCACCACACTTGGCAGGAATAACTACCAAGTCGTTCAGCTCCCCTGCAGATGCTACTTCTATTGTGTGTTAACAACTTTCATACATGCCCTTTTCTCATTCTGAAAGGAGAGTATAGTTCACTGCTAACACCTTGCCACACCAGGCTGCTGCAGATCAGGGAAGGTGGAAGTTGAAGAAGAAGCTAACCAGTGTTGACAACTTCTAGTTGCAACTTCAAGAGGTCTAAGGAAGAAGCTCCTGGTGCTAGGGAGTGGGGTTTAGAGAGACAGCTTTGTCACTGTAGGGTGATACTGCTATGATTACCTCAAATGCTCTCTGGGCATGACTTGTGCTCTCCTTGGGAGAGATCTAAAAGCTGGATGCATGTAGGGCTCAAAAGGACCCTCCCAGGATACACACAACACATGTTCCAACCTATGTCTTTCCCTTTTTGGGCTCTGTTAAGAAAATCTTGGCCCTCTTTTAAAACCATTTAGACAAGACAGTGCTTTTGACTTGCATGGCCCCAGGCCACTGTCGCCCTCCAGAATGGCCCTTCTTTATCTTTAACCTCTGATATCTAAACAAATAAGTGGATGGATGGATGGATAGACAGACGGACGGATAGACAGGCAGACGGACAGACAGACAGACAAACAGATGGATCTCTACCCCTTGGAGGCTGGAGAGAGATTACTCAGTGGTGAAGGACACTAATTGCTCTTCCAGAAGACTAGGTTCCATTCCCAGAACCTATGGATGGTTGTAACCATCCACAACTCCAGTTCCAAATGTCTGACGTCCTCTTGTAGTCTCCATGGGTATCATACATGGACACGGTACACATACAAGTAGGCAAAACACCCACACACATAAAAACAAGACCAAACCTGTTCCAGTGCCTGTCTCTGCATCACTCTATACACTGCATGCTTCTAATATTCATGCCTGAGGCCACCACCAAGATCCAGTTGCATCTCTCAAACAATTTCAATGTTGTGACCACTGCCAGGCCTACCCCAGGACTATATGCTCTGGGCTAGAAATTTCTTCTGTCTCTCCAGGGCTCCTATCCACCTCTAAGGAACCCATGACACTATAATAAGCACATGGCACACAGCTTTCTTTTATCTTTTTTAAAATTTATTTATTACTTATGTACTATTCTGCCTGCCTGTGAGCCAGCAGGCCAGAAGAAGGCACCAGATCTCATTGTAGATGGTTGTGAGCCATCATGTGGTTGCTGGGAATTGAACTCGGGACATTTGGAAGAAACAGTGCTCTTAACCTTTAAGCCATCTCTCCAGCCCTGGATGCCTTTCTTAAATAAAGAGGACCAGCTGTCTAGCCAAAAAGCAACAACCAGCAAGAATTATAAAATTATAAAAGTAAATAGAATACACATCAAAGAAACAGAAAATGTATTTTTTAAAAAAAGCAGAAGACTAAATTCTTTGGGTCTCACTATGAAGTCCTGGCTTGTCTGGAACTTGCTATATAGACTAAATGACTTTGAACTCAGAGATAAACCGGCCTCTGGCTCAGAGTACTGGGTAAAAAGCACGCACCATCATGCCCAACCATTTTTGTTTGTTTAGAGGTGAGGTTTCACCATGCATCCCTGGTTGGATTCATAGTCATGATCCTTCTAACTCATCCTCTGAGATGTGGGATCATAAGGGACGTGTTTCTGTACCAGGCTCATACTTTAAGAACTACTAAATAAAACCTCCCTTTCAGAGAGTAATTCCTCATGACTGAGCCTAATAGATATCAAAGAGAAGAGAAGAACAATTGTATTAAATATGGGTTACCTCTTACACGCCGACTTCTCTGTGAGCAGCTCTGGAGAAACATACTGTGCTGTTCCTACAAATGAGTTGGCCCTGGCTAGGAAGTTGGGAGAGAAAAAAAAAGTCATACTTGAAAATGCAACCCTTGGCCCCCAACCACACTGTCCCTCTATGTATTCTTCAGGGTGTCCACATTTAACTATAGTCAGCTCAGCTGGTCACCTGGAATAAACAAAGCCATCAAAGGACCCTACCTAAGGATACCTACTGGACCCTCTCCAGCTGGCACCTCCTACCTAACACCCAGCTGCAAGAGGTACTCATCACATTCAGCCATCATCTTGTCCCTAGAGCAAAGTGATCCTGTCTATGGTGCTCATTGCTAGACCCGTGGCAACTAAATATACATTGAACACATTGCAGGTACAAGTAAAGAGCTGCAGATCAGGGACCATCCTCTCTTTAGTCACCACTAGCTTGGGTATTCAGGGTACTAAGGCAATGAGAGTTGGGCTTCCAGCCCAGGGACCCTCTACATTCCATGGTAGGTACCAGATGATCTGAACCCACATCAGGGCTCCACTTCTCATTCACTCCAGGCCCCGGAGGAACATAAGAACTCAGCTTACATGTGGCAGATAGAGCAGGACTACATTGTTATACTTTTTAAAGTAGCTATAAAACATACTATTTTTTAAAAACATAGTATTCGTCCTGTGCAGAGTTATCAGATTCTTAAGAAAATCTATACAATGAAAGAAACGTCCAAAGCACAGCCCAACTGAACAGCTCATTCAGGATCACAGCTACATCCTGGCTCCAGGTTTCAGGCAGGAGTCAGCACAAGCATGATGGGAAAAAAGACTCTCCCTACAAGAAGGAATTAAGAGATGGGGTAGATATTTGGTTCAACTTTATAATGGATAATGCTCAAGGCTATAAGGTTACACCAAGCCTATAAAATTAGCATTACTGGACAGAAAGATGGCTACTACTTACTAGGAATGAGTCAATCAGATTCAGATATTGGGGCATCCCAGCAGTGACAGAAGGGGCAACAAGGGCACAATGCCACATCACCTGAGGAAGCCTCTTTCCTTAAAGGCGAGGCTTGCTATCCCCAAAGGTGGTGTAGATATGTTACTGGTGCAGGAGGACTGTACAAAGGTAAAGAACAGATAACGTCTGAAAAAGAACAAGCATGAGGACATCATGGAGAAGGACATGCAAGGTCCCATGAACAGAAGCCAGCAGGCCATCCCCTACAGCACCATGTGAACAGGGCCTGTTTTGTTGCCTGAACTCTCAGTTTTAGCCCCAGCTGTTATCCTCTCTGGCTTACTATTTGTGGAGACAGGCCAGAAGTCTATTGCACTGTGCCCTTGCATGCTCTTTACCAAAAAAGCAGCAAGCGCCATAAAAGCACATGCTGCAAAGTGCTTATCAGCTCTTCCTTCTGCTAACACAACTGTGTTCCAAGGCTATGGAAAACCTTATCCCATAGTGCTTTCCTTAATGGCCTTTCTCTCTCTCATTGAGACTCCAAGTATAGGCAGAAAGGTCAGGTAGCTCTGAAGAATCACATGCATCTCAAAACTAAGGATCTTTTGCAAAGTCATTTATTAACCTACCAACTTTCTTTCCCTCAAGACAGCATCATCAATAGGTTATTGTCTCTACTCAATGCTGTGGTACAGTCTAATTGTTCGTGTGTGTGTGTGTGTGTGTGTGTGTGTGTGTGTGTGTGTGTGTGTGCGCGCGCGCGCGCGTGTGTGTCCATATCCAGAGTGAGCAGTTTCTATCCACAGAGGATGTTGGTGACAGAGGGGCAACAAGCCATCCCACTTTTCTGGACCAAATGGACTCTCAGCAGCAACTCCTCTGATAGAAAAGACATCACACTGTGATCCAATGCTTTAAGCTAACTCTGAACAGAACTTGGAAAGCTGATGATTATAAGCAGGCACAATCAGCCCCTGGTCATTTAATTTTCCTAGAGCCTCCTGAGAATGCCTGGGCCATCACAGGCAGCTGAACACATCAGATGGAGAAACAGGAGGATAGGTAGGGAGGAAGGCAATGAAATTTAGGGATATGCTCCACAAGACACTACTTGCAGCATATATAGGTGCCACCAACTCTACCCCTAGTTCACAAATGACCTGGTCCTTCCCCTACTCCTAGAGTTCACACACTTGGGGAGCCAAAACATCTCTGAATTAGTGTTAACGACTGTAGAATGCAATATGTTGTTCAACGTTGCTCTTAGCTATGAGCCCAGAACAGAGCTCGGCTGAAAACTAAGCACACATACCTTGTTTGCTGTCTGGGGACAACACTTTTGCTGTTCCAAAATCTGTGATCTGGATGTGCATGTCTTCATTTAACAGGATGTTTTCTGGCTTCAAGTCTCTGTAAAAGAGTTTCACCTTGAGATGAAATGCTTAAAGAGCAGCCCTATCACATGTTGCACATTTTGCTGGGAACAAAATAAAGCGATGAATTTTACCTTTACAGACTAAAACCAAGACAACAAGGCCAAAGTTCATATCAAAGAAGTATCAACAGCACAGGATATAGCATCCCAAATCACTTCATAACTCTATGTATCACTTTATCTTTAGCAAATAAGTTGTTATAAACTTCTTTTTTGTTGATGTTTTTGTTTTTGATTTTTTGTTTTTTCGAGACAGGGTTTCTCTGTGTCATCCTGACTGTCCTGGAGTCGCTTTGTAGACCAGGCTGGCCTCAAACTCACAGCGATCTGCCTGCGTCTGCCTCCCAAGTGCTGGGATTAAAGGCGTGTGACACCACACCCGGCCCGTTACAAACTTAACAGCTCTGCTTTCAATGGCCATCCTCGCTACTTCATCTACCATTTTTAGTAACATTTTATTGAAATTATTTTTTAGTTCATAAAGGAGTTCTAGTTTGCCTTTATCAAAATGAAAAAGCAAAAAATATTACTAGAATTATTAAATAGATGAAAAGTTGCAACTGGCAAAATAAAAAGCACCAGATAGCTAAGCTGCTGGTATCACAGGAAGACACCTCACCCAAGTTGAACTGATGACTTAGACATGAGGTTTCCAGCCTGTTTTCAGTTTTCTCACCTGAAAACCTGAAAACACCACCTGAAAACACCTACATCATAACTTGTATAAAGCCAGTTAATGCTGACCCTGAGGGCTGATGTGAATTATGTGTGCGCCTCAGAGCCACTGCACTAGTCGTTACAGGGGCAGTGCTGTACACCCAGCTGGGGCAGTGCCCATTACCTGTGAATGATGCCCTTGCCATGCAAGTACTCTAAAGCAGACACAATCTCAGCCGTGTAAAACCGGGTACAGGTCTCATCGAATGAACCGATTTTGCGGATGTATTTAAGTAGCTCTCCGTTTTTGGCATAACTAAGGCCAAAATCTGAATATTTTGTGGTTAAGGAAGAAATAAAAAACACATTTTTCTAAAAATTAACCTTAAAAGCTCAATAAGAACTTCTTTTTCATCAAATGCAAAATGAAGATACCTGTGCTCCACGATGGTCACTTTTTGGGGGGGAGGGGGTCAGATCCAGGCCCCAGCTCCAAGACCAGGTGCCAGCACAGAATCTCTAAGATACTCACACACTCCCTGAAAAAACATGCATAATACCTCTCAGCCCAGGTGTCCTTCTAGGCACATGTCCCCAGAGGCCACTGTGGTCTATGACAGGAGGCCTTTAGATGCCTGTTCAGTCAACAGACTGTGGCCAAGGCACCCAACATGTGGACAGCCTTAAAGTACAGGAGAAGACAGTTCTGAAAACATGAGTCCTAACAGAATGCTGAGTAACTGTAACTTGAACTTGCTGTATTCCATGGGCTGTGCTAACAATCCTTCTGGGCATAAAAGTGACATGTTTTATAACAATTTTAATTTTCCAATTCAGGCTGGAGAGATGGCTCAGAGGATAAGAGCACTGGGTGCTCTTCCAAAGGTCCTGAGTTCAATTCCCCACATGGTGGCTCACAACCATCTACAATGAGATCAGGTGCCCTCCTCTGGCCTGCAGGCAGAACATTGTATACATACATAATAATAAAAAAATTTTTTAAAAAGGAACTTTAATTTTCCAAATTTGAACTATTTAAAAAATACCTGCTGGGGAGACAAGAAATAGCCACTCCTTAGTACCAGGTGTTGCAATATATGTTCTGTTTGTGCTTTCCTTCTCTCCCTACCGCACCCCACCCACCCACCCCTTTCTTTCCTCTCCTCTCCTCTCCTCTTCTCTTCTCTCCTCTCCTCTCTCTCTCTGTTTTTGGGGTTTTTGGTTTGTTGGTTTTGTTTTTCTTTTTTGAGACAGGGTTTCTCTGTGTAGTCCTGGCTGTCCTGGACTCACTTTGTAGACTAGGCTGGCCTCAAACTCACAGAGATCACCTGCCTCTGCCTCCCAGGATTAAAGGCGTGCACCACCACACCCGGGTGAAAGGTAGTTTCTCAACTGAGAAGTCTCTCTTCCCAGATAACTCTGGCTTCTGTCAAGTGAACATAAAACTAGACAAGACATGGTATGAGCCTCTGCTTTGAGCGATGATGCACCTGGGCCTGGCTACGTCTCTCTCCATTCTCCACAGTAAATGTTTCAGTTCTCCAGCCGGGCGTGGCAGCACACACCTTTAATCCCAGCACTCGGGAGGCAGAGGCAGGCGGATTGCTATAATTAAGGAAACCCTGTCTCAAAAAAACAAGAAAAAAAAGTTTCAGTCCTCTGTCAGACTTTGAGTTGAGAGGCATAGGTGGTGAGAGATGAGTCAGGCTTATATGAGTTCAAGGCCAGCTACGTCTAAAAAAACCACGTCCAGAACAGCCAATGCTACACACAGAAACCTGTCTCAAAAAAAAAAAAAAAAAAAAAAAAAAAAAAAAAAAAAAAAAAAAAAAAAAAAAACCAAGAAAAAAAAAGAGTAAAAAAAGAGAGAAAGAATCTTACTAAGATTTGCCTGCAGGAAAGTCTATAGTGCATTTTCTTAATTAGTTATTGGTGGGAGAAGGCCAGTCCACTGTGGGTGGTACCATGCTTGGGAAGGTGATCCTGGGGTATCTAGGCTAAGTAAGCCTTGTGAGGAAGCCAGTAAGCAGCATCCCTCCATGGCCTCTACAACAGCTCCTGTCTCAGGGTCCCTTCCCTGATTTACTATCCTGACATCCCCCAGTGATGGATACTGATGTGGAACTCTTAAGCTGGAAGAAACCCTTTCCTCCCTCAAGTTGTTCATCAAGATAGAGAAACAACATCATCATGGTGTTTTATCACAGCAGTGGAGCTGACATAGGCTGGCAGCAGGGCCTCACCGGTTAGGAGCCCAGGCATAAGGCCACAGCCTTGGGAACAGGGAGTAACTCCTCACTCTTTCCAGCTTCCTGGTTTTGCCTCTTATCTGACCCTTCACTGATTCCTGATTCCTGTGAGAATAACGCCTACGGGTCTCAGCTCTGGAGGGAAGCAGAGGCAGGTTGTAGCTCTTAAGCATAGCAGGTGCCTGGGTTCTTCCTCAGGCTGATGGCCCTTCCCCATTCCAAGATGTTCTTGTAAACCTCTGTAATGTGCATCCTAAGAACATCTTCCACCTCCTTGGCCAGTCAGTGCTCCAGAGCAGCAAAAGCTGTTACAGACTGGGTGAGTTCCTGGGAGGGCAAATACAAGCCAAGTGCCTTAACAGAGCCAGGGAGCCTAGGAGCCCAGTGTGTGCAATTTGCAGATGAAGAACCTGGTTGGGAGATTAAGCAATTGACTCAAGTTCACAAAGCAAACAATTGACAGGACCAGAACTCAGTCCTACAGTCAGAGGCAATGGTCCAGCTCTATGCTGCAAATGAGGCATCACAAGGACAAGTAGACACCCATTGGTCTGGTGGGGGTTCTAAGCTAACAGGTTGAAAATTACTGTGTCTGAGATCTCTTGGTCTTCATCTGTGTGTGAGGAGAAAGGTCCCCACTGTTTAAACTCTGATCAAGCCAGGACTAAACCAAGATAGAAAAAACCTACGCTTGACCAAGCCTCCCAGGCCCCCGTAGTGTATCTGATGAGGAACCCTCAGGAGTCCTGTGTGATCCAGCTCTACGTTTTCAGCCTATGGCAGAGGTGTCCCCAGCTCTGCCTCATCTCCCCCGTCCTAAGTGGGTGTGGGTTCACCCTGAGTCTCTTGAGGGTAGTGAAAGATGAATACAAGTGCTCGCTTCGGCAGCACATATACTAAAATTGCAAAGATGAATACTAAAGGACTAGTCCTCTCCTCCACTTGAAATTATGACTGGGCATTTCTTCATGCGAAGAGTTCCAGTTTCCTGTCTCAATGCAATGTATAGTGAGGATGACTAGTGGGGCAGAAGCCACCGGATCTCATTCTCACCACAAGTCAGGGAGCCATTACAATTTTTGGGTCTTAGACCAAAAAGGCCATACTCTTTCCACCTGAACTGACATGACCAGTCCCATTTGGCAATTATATAGCAAGAACACTCTAGTCTGGCTTCTGAGCTCTGATCCTACCACTGTGACCCTGACAGAAGACGAAGCCAAGCATGTGTGTTTCTGCCTTGATATGATCCAGGTGTCTCAAAGGTGCATGTGACTATGAGGCTTGGCCTCCAGGTGGTAGGAAAGTGAGGCGATGGGATCTTTATGAAGCAGGTTCACAGGCATGCCTGTGGGTCACTGGGCTCCTAAGACTCACCAGTCATTGGAAATTCTTCAAGGAAGATTCCCATGAAAGAAGTAAACCCAACTACACCTACCCACTCTGCTTCCTGGCTTGAAATGTGACCCTTCTTTTTCACACATGATCCACTCTCCAATATATACTTCAGGGATAACACCATTCATCATGCATGCCACCTGGACACTCAGCCTACAAACTGTGAACTAAACAAGTCTCTTCCCTTCCAAGAGCTAGCTGCTCCAGGCATTTTGTAGCAGTGACACAAAGCTGACTAGTAACAGGCCAATAAAAAAACATTGGTCTGGGAATAGAGAGAAGGCTCAGCCGTTAAGAGCACTGTCTGCTCTTCAAGAGGTCCTGAGTCCAATTCCCAGCAACCACATAGTAGCTCACAACCATCTATAATGTGATCTACTGATGTTTAAGTGTGTATGCAGATAGACACTCATATACATAAAATAAATAAATAAAATCTTTTTTAAAAATTAAGAAAGAAAACATTGGTCTGAGGACTGGCAGAAAAGTTCAGGCCTAGGTTGGGACCTCCTTTCATGACATCAAAAAAGGGTACTTTCATGCACAGGGGACACGAAGCAGGTCATCACAGGTTCAGAGAAACATGTAATGAAATATAAAGAGGCCACTGGTAGCTACTGTGTGAGCAATGGCAGCAGAGGTGGACCAGGGATGACACTGGGACCAGGAAGCTCTACTTGCTCTGAAGACCATCACCATCAACACACCTGTTCTCCTGGAACCTATTGGCCTTCCACCAGTGCTATCTAAACAAGCCCTCCAGAAAGAGCCTCTTTGATTTGTCTCTACTACCTCACCTCTGTCATGAACTTTGCCCCCCAGAAACTGCGTGTCCAACATCAAATCACTCACTCATGGGCTAATCCTCTCACCAGGCACAGTCCACATACTAGATGGCCAGGATTGGAAATGGAACAGCTCCCTCCCTCATCAGAACCTATGTGATCTATAGCCTCTGAGTCTCCATGCTCCCAGAAGCTTCTTCAAGGTAGCCCTTCAACTGGCTGACAAGTCTTATCTACATATTGCCTCCTCAGAGGCTTTGCTAACAGCCACCCACTGGCCCAGAGAGCAAACAAGCACCAGCACATGCACCGAATGACAACCTACTCCCATCTTGTCACTGCCCAGTCTCTGTGGGCTCAGTGACAGATGACAGTGTAGACCAGGCTCTGAAGGCAAACACTAACAGATACCTAACTCTGCTTTCCTCCAGTCTGGACCACAGCCACCAGAGTCAGAGCAAACCCTTCTACACTAGGAGAAAAAAAACAGAATTGGTATGAGGACTTCACAGCTCAGAAAGCTGGCCCACTGTGGGCCCCACATGCTTCTGTCCTCATGCATCTACAGGGCTCAAAGACTCACACAACCTCATCTGTCCTTCCAACTCATCCTGCTACCTGGATGTCTGTGGCATAGTTTTTAATAGTCAGTGCACAAGTTTTCCAAAGTATAATTGATCCCTCCGAAGAAGGCAGAGCCTTCCCTTATCAGCATTTTGCCTATCTCCCTATGAAAAAGCACTTTAAAATGGGGGTGGGGACACAACAGATACATCTAGCAGAAGAAGGCAGAGTTGTCATTAAAAGTGAAAGCAGACAATGGGTGTGGTAGCACACACCTTTAACCCCAGCACTTGGGAGACAGAGGGATCCTGGTTAAACTCAAGGCCAATATAGTATACATAGTGAGTTCCAGGACAGGGAGGGCTATGTAGAGAAACATAATTAATAAATAAATAAATAGATAGATAGATAGATAGACAGACAGATAGATAGATAGTAGGAGAAAGAAGACAAATGTGGACAAACACCAACGAACATACATGCAAGGCGAATCTGCTGGAGAGGCAGCCTGAACAGGCCTGAGTATGTGGAAGTAGGGGCTGAGCAAGCTCAGCGGACAGAAAGCTTCAGGAAAGTAGTATTCTGGGCTCCTTTGGATCACTCCAGCTTCTCCAATGCCTAATCAAGTTGTCCTTCTGACCAAACTTAGTAACTCGGGATGAAAGAGGGTATGGAGAATCTGATGCTAATTCCAGGAACTTGAGGAGACGCAAGATCATTTTTTCTCTCAGGCCCCCACTTTCAAAAGCGGGAGTCAAGAACATTTGCTACAGGAATGAGGGAACATTTCTGCATCAATGCAGCTAAAACAACAACAATCCATTAAATACAACATTTATCAATAAACACCTCAACACTGTAGGCCGAGTTCCCCTTTAGAGAGGGCATGGCACATTGGTGAGCCTCAGCCATGTGCTGGTACTGTCTGTTACTGTCTACTGCCTCCAAGGATATCAGTGCCCATAGGGATATATGAGGTACCCTTTCTTTTCTAAGAACAATTTGTCCCTGATCTTAAAACAAAACGTGGTTTTCAGACAAGCATTGACCATGCAAAGGATACACAGCTTTTCGTCGTCCTGAAATGTAAAGTAAAGTTTCACAAAGAAGGGGTGATCCAGGCGTGACATCACATCTCTCTCTCTAGTTACATACGGGACTTTGTTCTCTTTTATAATATGACGTTTCTCCAGAATTTTAACTTAAAGTAAAAGAGAAGTGGGTTTACTAACATTAGAAAATATGAAAGAAATACTAAATTTATAAAGGTAACTGGCCTAAATTGTAGTTTTCCCAAATCCACCCACTCAAGCTTCCATTCTCCAAAAGACTAACCTTGTCACAGACTCTGAAATCTGCATAGGCACTACCACTACCCACGCTGCCATATGCATAAAAAGTGGTACTGCCCCTGAGCCCAGACACATAGCTCACTGGAGTTAATACTTACTAGCATATTCTCTGGAAGTAGCCAGTTCTCGGGCCAGAACAACCTGGTTTTAGGTGGAAAAAACACAATGTAATAATGAGATCAGTCTGGTAAGTCACTGTCAACCCTGCACAGCTGCTCACGCACAATCTGAAGTTACACTTAAAGTTACACTAGATTCTGTACTAACATATAGGAAAGCCACTGCGTATAGTTCCAATAGTTAACAGCAACATGATAGCAAACATTAAATGGTAAATAGTAATTAAGCCATTGTTTTCAAAAGTTTATAATCAGCTAGCTACCGGAAGGTATCACAGTCAATGTATAAAGAACCAATAGGCATAGTAGTATACACCTATAATCTTTCTTTCTTTGTTTCGTTTTTTAGGTTTTTTTTTGAGATGGGGTTTTTCTGTGTAGCCCTGGCCATCCTGGACTAACTTTGTAGACCAGACTCAAAGACTGGCTTGTGCTGGGATTACAGGCATGTGCCACAGTACCCAGCTTCAGACCTATAATCTTAACACTTGGGAGCCAGAGGCAGGAAAATTCCAAGCTCTGGAAACCCTGGGTTACACAGTGAGACCCTGTCTAAGCCCCACTCCCATCCCAAACAAAAAGGAATTTTGTTGACTGACATGTCCAAATACCACAAGTACAGAAATTTTCCTCAGAAAAATAACTTTGCGCCAGGCACAGTGGTGCACGCCTTTAATCCCAGCACTCAGAAGGCAGAGGCAGGCAGACTGCTATGAGTTCGAGGCCATCCTGGTCTACAAAGCGAGTCTAGGATAGCCAAGGCTACACAGAGAAACCTTGCCTCAAAAAAAATAATAATAATAAAATAACTTCAATAATGTGTATCTTCCGCCAGGCGGTAATGACACACTCCTTTATTCCCAGCACTCGGGAGGCAGAGGCAGGTGGACCGCTGAGTTTGAGGCTAGCCTGGTCTACAGAGCAAGTTCTAGAAGAGCCAGGGATACACAGAGAAACCTTATCTTGGGAGTGGGGGAAAGAGAACAAAAAAACAAAAAATAAAGAAAAAAGAAAAGGCCTTTCCAATATAGATCCTGATTTGAAAGAAAGAAAGAAAGAGCAAGCTGCCCTTGACTTAGGCTTCTCAAATAATTGCTATCATGTGTTTCATTTGCTAGCATGAACACAGTTATGGCTCTACTGTGTACCAAGAACTAAAACAGCACAGAACAAACCATTATTACAGAATGCTCTCCATATACAGCCCATTTCTGCCTGTGCTCAGACTTCATCCACTTCAGGGACAGGCGACTAGCAAACCCTGGACACACCTGAGGCACCAGACCAGACTGAAAAGAGCTGACTGGCCTAAGGTTTATCCAGAGCCTACAAGGGGGCAGCTTTGTCCCAAAAAAAAACCAAAAACAAAAACCTTTGCCCCACATGGCCGATAAATGTAAATGGATGTGGTTTTTAGACACCTGCAATGATGGAGTGAGAACCAAAAAGCAGATGAAACATGTCCCCAAGAAATCACTGGGCCTGGTGAAAAAGCTTTAGAAGACCACACACAGGTCATGGACGCATGGCTTCTGGTTGTTAGTCACATCCTGACAGGACTCCCTAGAAACAATCCTGGAAAAGCACTCTAAGATACCCACGGCCACCAGGAACAATGTACGACTGACTGTATTTAAGCAGAAAAAACTCAAAGAAATTTCCTAAGGAACAAGCCGTGGACTCTCAGCCATGAAGGTGAAGGGAGCAGGCTGGAGTAATGAATTCCTCCTGGGATGAAGATTATATTTACATTACTTCATGAGCATGTATGCATGTACATCTTCCTGTATATAAAAAAGAAAGTAGTTGGAAAGTACTACAGTTTACTGGAATCCCTCCTGAGGGGGGATGTAGATTGATATATTGCATTTTATATATATATATATATATATATATATATATATATTTTTTTTTTTTTTTTTTTTTTTTTTTAAATTAAAGACATGGTCTCATTATGTAAGCTTGACCTGGAGCTCACTATGTAGACTAGACTGGCCTTGAACTCAGAGATCCACCTCTTTTAGCCTCTGGAGTGCTAGGATTAAAGGCATGTGCCATCATGTCCAGCTTATGATCAGATTTCTAAACTTAGCATTTGATAAGCAGGTTTCCCACAGAACAGAGTCTTCTAGAGAATTGCATGGGACATGTTGCTCCATGTCACAGGGGTGATGTCATTACTGTCTTGAATGCTAAAGTGTACTTGGGAGTCTGCCTGCTCTCTAGCACCAGTTTCAGGCTCTGCCAAGAGAATATCCTGTTCAATCTGGTAACTGTGTGTCCTTTACTCCTCCCCTAGAAACCTGATGTAAGTGTTCACTATTTCAGGAATAGAGACAAATCAGGGTAACACCTAATTTGAGATCCAGGGCTACAGACTCCAAAGAGCAAGAAGGAGCCTCCAGCTTGCAATGCTTTCCCAGGTAGCCTATGGCATGCGAATAGCAGTAAATACGAAGGACGACTGTGCCACCCAGGAAGGATGGTGCCTAACTCACATCCCTGTGAAGATAAACATAAAGGAGTAAACTGGGCCAGCCTGGTCTACAAAGTGAGTCCAGGATGGCCAAGGCTACACACAGAGAAACCCTGTCTCGAAAAACCAAAAAAAAAAAAAAAAAAAAAAAAAAAAAAAAAAGGAGTAAACTGAGAAAAAGAAGAACTTCACTAGACTATCAGCTGCAGCTGAGTGCAACACCCACGGATCTCAAGCAGTTTCCTCTTCCTGCAAGGCGTGGTGAGTACCAGAGGCACGGGGAGTGATCTTCATGGTTGGAGGCTTTTCATTAGGCCACAATCCTTCTATAAACAAAGTTACTTCAGCAGAGCTGCTAAGTAAGACCTAAACCTTACCAAAGTTAATTTAAGATGAGATGTTAGGAATGTAAGTAAGCTTTATTTCGTGTTCTTTGTTTTTTAGAATCTTTCATAAATATAAAGAGTAAGAAAAAATTTTCAGCCGGTCATAGTGGCACTCATCTTTAATGGGTGTACCGAGGAGACAGAGCTCTGTGAGTTCAAGGCCAGCCTGAGCTATATATACTAAACTCTGAGCTACTTAGGGCTAGGTAATGAGACCTTGTCTCAAAAAAATAAAGACAAGAAAAAGCAAATTCCTCATATGGATTCTTCAAAGTCAGGTGTAAGGAAGGCTGGTTGTTTAGGAACTCTGCAACTACCCTGGAATGCCTATTTGAGATTGAAGATGGAGCACAGAAATGTTTTATTGGAGGCTATTTGGAATTGAAAGTGAACCCTGGACCACTCTGTAGCAATACCCACTTGGCCTGGGAGCTAGAACAAAAAAATCTGAAGGCCAACTCTCCAGCAAATACTTGGTGTCATTGTTAGGTGCTAAAGCAAGCAAGCAAACAAAAAACAGAAAGAAAAAAGGTCACTGAATGTTACCAAAAGTCTCCAATGAGATACTAACTCTGACACTAACTTTCAATGTAAGGAACTAAAAGCTTCCTGTGGCCTGTCCAGTAAGACAGGAAGACACAGAGCATATCTGCCCTTGGGTTAACTTGGTTTTAAAGCAAAATAAATCAACAGATGCTTTCGTTTATTTGTTTGTTTTTTGAGACAGGCATTCAGTATGTTCCCAAGTAGGCCTTGAAACTTCCAGGTTCAAACTCCTCTGCCTCAGCCTCTTGAGTAAGGGAGTAAAGGTATGGGCCAAAACAAGTAAAAGTCCAGTTTAACCACCATTCAGGTGGTCCGCTGGGAGGTCCACTCCCTCATTCACAGCAGGAAACAACCCATGTGGGCATGGAACTGCCTTCTGGGAAGAACAATGCCTGGTCAGGTGTTCTCAGTAGTCACTGATCCCAAGAGAATCCTGTATTCAATAAGCAACAGCAGCAGAGGCACATACTCACTGTAGAAAAAGAGCCCTCGCCAAGAATTTTCCCAAACTTGAAGTCTTCAGGCCGTTTCTTGCGAGGTTGTGGTGGCAGCTGGGCAGGATGCTGCTGCAAGGGGTTGGTGCTTGGTCGGGCTTCGGCTGTAGTGCCGTCCATGGTGGCTCCCTGCCTGCTAACGCCACTAGGAATGCCAGGGGCCGAGCTGGACTCAGTCTGGGACCTCACCATTGGTGGGGACGGGCAGGAACATAGCACCACACTGGACTGAATGGGAACAGCGTCATACTGCAGACACAGAGGAAAGAGGTAAGAGTCACGTGGCTTAACTGCCCTGAGCAGACGAACCAAGTACAGCACTTTACTATGACCCTGCTCTAGGTAGGACAGCACACCTGACCACTGTCCACTGGAGCCGCAGTCCTTCAGGCATGCTCTTACACCTCCCTTAGCACTACTCCACGCACTTGCCAAAGCCATACAGAAAGCAGACAAAGCATTGTACATTTGTAATTCTGGAGTATGTTTATTTTATACAGAGACACTCAGTGCTGGCAAGACTTATAATAAAGCAAGAATACTCATACAATTATGGCTGGCACCCAAAACTGGTGTTACTGTTAAAAATGCTTTTGGAAAGCAATTTGGCAGCTGTGAGCAAAATGATTATAGAACAATTGTCAATGAGATAGAAATAGGAAAGATGAGAGGAAACACACAGTTAAAATTGGAAGTATAAGCCAGGTGCACACCTGTAACCCTAGCATACAGAAGCATACAGCCTGGGCTACACAGCAAGACTCTGTGCCAAAAAAGGAGGAGGGGTAGGGGGTGGGAAAGGGGCACTGAGAAAGGAATAAGTGTTCACAGATAAATTGGCAGTTTGTACCCACATCCATAAAAACCTGCTTTTTAGCTCTACCCTTGGCATGTTCTCATAGTGATGACACTGTCCCGACTATAGAAGACTGGGGAGATATAGCTCAGTCAGTAAACTAATTTGTAAGCAAGCATAGGACTTAATTCAATCTGCAGACTTAAGACAAACAAATGTGAGCTGGGGCTACAGCTCAGTAGTAAGTAAAGCAGATGCTCTGGGTTCAGTAACTAGTACCAACTCTCCCCACAAAAAGAAACCTTTATAATCTCAGCACAGGAAAAGCTGAGATAAGCAATTCCTGAGTGCTAACTGGCCAGCCAGCTTACATCTACTTGTCAGGACGCAAGCCAGTAAGGCCCTGTTATTTAATAAATTAACTAACTAAAAGCTAGGAAAAAAGGGTAGACTGGACACTGAGCACACCTCAACACACACACACACAAACACACACATCATCATAAAATAAACTCAGGCTGGGTGTTGATGGCGTACACCTTTAATCCCAGAACTGGGGAGGCAGAGGCAGGTGGATCTCTGAGTTCCAGGCCAACCTGGTCTACAGAGCAAGTTTCAGAACAGCCAAAGCACACAGAGAAACCCTGTGAGTTCGAGCCCAGCCTGGTCTACAATGTGAGTCCAGGACAGCCAAGGCCTCACAGAGAAACCCTGCCTCGAAAAATCAAAAAGAAAGAAAGAAAGAAAGAAAGAAAGAAAGAAAGAAAAGAAAAGAAAAGAAATTGTGACAAGCAGACTCAGATCTGAAAAACCTAACTATGCACCAACATACTTCTTGACCCAACTAATCCAGGAAAGGCGCCAATGGAGCTTGAGACCAAGCCCAGACCCCCACACATACTAGTATTTCTTCATAGCAGTGAGGACCCAAGTTCCACCAAGTCTTGAGTGACATTCAAGAAGGAAGAGTTTCAAAGAGCTGGCCACAATGGTTGCACAGACAGTACCACAGGCTGCAGCTATTTTCCTGGAAATAAGGCAAGAAGTCACAGAAGAACTGGGCTTGATAGTCCCCCATCAAACTGGTTATTTGGGGATAGATATTAAACATCCTTTGAGGGACACAAACAATAAAAACTTAGAAAAACTATCTTCAGCTCATACTTCCTGACTGCTAATTTTACGGTTCTGGCTCTTGGAGAGTCCACTGGAAGACAAACCACTGGAAACAGATATGTGGGCCTGTGGTTTTTAGGCATGTGTCTACAGAACCTTCCTTACTATCTATCTGAGTGGTTTCCATGGTTACAATAAAAGCCTCCAGAACAGAAGCTCAGAGAAGAGCACTGTGTCCCAAGATGAGTCTACCTGAACTGGGTTCTACTGACCCTTATCCAAGCATCTACCTAGAGCAGTGTGGCCAATGGCTCTTGGTCCCTATGGCAGCTGCTGGCCAGAGTGGGGCTCATTAGAAAGCACAGGGCTCACTTGACAGAGCTCAACCTATTCCAGCAGACTCTAAAAATATCAGGCAGAATGGACTCAGAAAAAGGCAGAGCATCACTGGGTACAAACCCTGCCAACTTCCTTTGTAACAGCTATCCACACATGAGACAGCAAGTGCCACAGAAAACAGCCAGGTCACCAAGGCAAGTATGTGAGAGGTTAGGAGGGCATGAGAGCTGAAGAACAGGAAGTGTGTATTTCTTATAACTAATAGTGTTTATGGGGAGCGGTGTCAAGAGTGAAACAAAAAACAGATCTAGAAAGCCATAGATAGGACATTCCTAAGCAGCCATTTTTCACTGCAGAATATAGCATCTGATGTATCCTTGATATGGACCAGTGCAAAAGACATCAAGCCTCACCCCAAAACCACATGGCCAGCTCTGATGTGCCAGTAAAGTTACTTTCCCAAGAAAGCTGCTTGTGTCTAATCCACCAGCAACTGGCCGAAACCAGATGCTGTATTTTGCAGTGGGAAAAAAAAAAAAAAAAAAAAAATGGCTGGTCTTAACTGCGAAGCCTTATCGCCAGCCCCACTTTCAACATTTCAATGGAATTTTATCTTAGGCTTGAGTGATGCTGGCAGGCATCTTTTTTTGTTGTTGTTCTTTTTGTTTGTTTGTTTTTTGTTTTTTGAGACAGAGTTTCTCTTATAGTCTTGGCTATCCTCAAACTTGCCTTGTAGACCAGGCAGGCCTCAAAACTCCCGAGTGCTGGAATTAAGGGTGTGCACCACCAACACCTGGCCTACTGTCAAGCAACTTAAAAGAAAATATCAGCATTAAGTGTCATGTGTTCACAACTAGCAAAAACTTGGGTTGAAACTCTTCTCTGTGTCAGGTTCTGGGAAGTATATGGACTGTAACTGGGCTCGGCCAGACTTCTTTCATTCAGGTCTCTGACTTGTCTCATCTGTATTCTGGAGTGTCTTGCTGTACCATAGAAAAATAGGGTGTTTTTCACAGCAGCTAGATACAAGTTCTTAGGTGTTTCTTTCTATACAGTTTTGTGCCACTCCATTAGTAATAAATAAAATCTTAAATCAAAGGTATATTGGGCATAATCTTACAGAAGCGAAATGTCAAATAAAATGTCATTTGGAAACAGCGTTGTCAAGCAGCCAAAATTGTGCCAGGAGTCCAAAAGAAGCTGGACCAGAAAGTGAGGAATGGTGCCTGGGTGGCACCTCCTCAGGCACCTGCCTGGATCTCTTGCTAAATTCACTGCTGGAAGAGTCACAGCTGAGAAGGAGATGGCAGGCCCGCAGGAAGACAGCTCCTGTGTAGACATTTGAACTTGTACCATCTTTGCCAGGTGTGTTTCCACCGCTGCTGTACCACCTCGGCCTAAGTTAGTATGCCCATGCGTTTCTTCTCTGCCTCCAGCATCTCTAACCCTGCTGAGAGATGGCTACACAATGCCAAGCTCCAGAGGAGCCACAGGGCCACTGAAGAATTAACAGGAATTGCTGTTCTCTTTGGTGTAGGGTTATCTTCTTCTTTCTAGGATGTTTAATGGGGTCATTGCCTCTGTCCTCTAGTCACCAGTAAAACTTTCTCCCACATATGAGAACTCCAAATCTAGTCCTTACCAGATAATAAAACAAAGTCTTTTTACCCTAGTTGCCAGCCCCTGGGAGAGAATATTTGCCAGGGTTTCTCAGATGGAACTTGTGCTGTTAGCAGCATCTGTGTCCCTCTTAAAGGACTGAACTTTAGATGTGGTTCTGTGTCTGACACCTCTTACAATGAGCTGCTCATCCAGGACCTTGGTTCAATCTGCAGTACTCACTGATAGTTTACAACAGTCTATACCTAGAGTTCCAGGGGACCTGACAGCCTCTTCTGGCCTCCACTGCTATCAGGCACACAATGAGGTGCACAAACATATACAGGAAAAATACCTATATACATAAAATAGAAAAAATTTTAAGTTAAAAACTTATTTTTACGTGTATGGGTATTTTGTTTGTATATATGCCTGTGTACCACAAGCATTCAGTGTCTGTGGACATCAAGAGGGTATTAGATCCCCTGGAAGTGGAGTTACAAACTGTTGTGGACGGTACATGGGTTCTAAGAACCAAATCTGAGTCCTCTGGAAAAGCAGCCAGTGAGCCTCTTAACCACTAAGCCATCTCTCAGGCCCCTAATTAATATGTATTTAAGTTTAAAGCTACTTGGGAGACAGAAGTAAACAAAGCAAAGCTCTGTGTGAGTTCATGGCCAACCTTGTCTACATAGCAATTTCCAAGTCAGCCAGGGATAAATAGTAAAACCATGCGTCCACCACCACTACCACCACCACACACACACACACACAAAAAAAAGACAGAAAATAAGTAAAAATAAGCTTTTCGCCGGGTGTGGTGGGGCACGCCTTTAATCCCAGCACTTGGGAGGCAGAGGCAGGCGGATCACTGTGAGTTCAAGGCCAGCCTGGTCTACAAAGCGAGTCCAGGACAGCCAAGGCTACACAGAAAGACCCTCTCTCGGAGGGGGGGTGGCTTTTCTTTGAAGGTACATTTAGCACTTCAACATAAATCAACACAAATTAGATGCCTCTGCTACTGACACCTGTCTGAACCATAAGTCATGGACAGATACAAAACGCCCTAAAGTCAACCTGGCTTCAGTTTCACAGGCATAAAATAGGCTCGGGAAAGTCAGAGGCAGGGTCTATTAATGAGATGCAGAATTACAATAGGTGGCCCTAGAATGGCCTGGCACTCTGCATAGAAGCACACCACAGAGCAGCACCTTTAGAACACACCACCATCTACTTCCAACCGTAGAGCCTACACCCTAGGTCACCTCTCTTAGGAGGCACTGCATTATTTGCACAGCTCACTGCACATCATCAACTCCACAGCCCCAGGAAACTTAAGGGCCAGGGTCACTAGCATACCCCACTGAAAACAGCATAGGACAAGAAGTGACTTCTCCAAATATGCCACATTCCCCCAAGCTCTTCTATGACTTCACAAACACATATTCATTCGTTTTGTTCATCAGTTTCTCTAAGAACATAAATTAGGGGCTGGAGAGATGGCTCAGAGGTTAAGAGCACTGACTGCTCCTCTAAAGGTCATGAGTTCAATTCCTAGCAACTACAGGGTGGCTCACAACCATCTATCATGAAATCTGGTGCCCTCTTCTAGCCTGCAGGCAGAATGCTATGTACATAATTAATAAATAAATAAATAAATAAATAAATAAAAAACCCATAAATTAAGGCACTGGGGCCATGCTAGCAGACATAGAACCACCCGGCTATAGTAGTGGGGTGGCTAAACAAGGTATAGAGAGTTCAGGAAGAGCCAGGCCAAACCATGTTTTGACAAGTGTTGGGACAAAGTTATAAAAGGGACCAACGAAGGTAAAGCCACTTAGTACTGCAATGGTCATGTTCAAATTGTAACATGTACCAGCAAAACACATCTCACATATTTTAAAGTTTTACTTTCCTCTACGGTTTGAAATCTAACAAGCAGTCTCCACATGTCAGAAAGAAACAAATCAACATCAAAGCGATACTGACAATGGACATTCAGTAGATAATGGTCTCAACACCCCAGCTTCCCAGCACAAACACTGTGTAAGACGGCAGAGCCTGGTCTAGCACTCTAACATAGTTTCAGCCACCAAAGAGCCAAAGCCCCTGAACAACTCCATCTGCTATGTGCCTGCTATCTGGTTCTGCATTGCTGCAGCACTTTGACAGAACAACAAAACACACACACACACACACACACACACACACACAAAGCATAGGCCCCTAAGAAGCTACACAGAAGGATAGTACTGTTTGGTTGGGAATTGTACACTACTAAACAATCAAGAAGCTCTTACTACGGCACGGAAAAATGGTTCAGCAGTTAAAGAGTACTTGCTCTTGCAGAGGACCTGGGATTTGGTGTATAACCATCTGTAACTTCAGCTCCAGGAGATCTGATGCCTTCCTCTGCCCTTCATTTGCATCAGACACGCATGTGGTGTACATACATACATGCAGGAAAAAACTCATAGACATAAAACGTGTGTGCATGTGTGTGTGTGTGTGTGTGTGTATTTTAAGTAGCAACAGCTCTTACTAGGATGGTGACATCTGACCAAACACTCAAGGAATATAAAGGCTCAAAAGATGTCTGTCTTCCAACAGAGGACCTCCCAGTGTAAAGGTCTAGAGGCAGAGGAAGCTCTCAACTCAGCTGTCTAGGCATGGCCACTACATAGGCACTCCAGACAGAGCCCCTGGGTACCAGACAGGTATATTAAAAAGGGCCTTCTATGCCCGCCTTGGCTCTAAATAATGACCCCAAGACCTTTTAAATTCATTAATAGCTTCAGGCACTAAAGCTGGACAGATACTCAGCAATTCTAACCTGACAAAACTAGCTGGCCTATTTCCCAGTCATGTGGCCTGTTACCTATCATCTTAGTCTCTCCTTGGCTGTTCTTTCCTCCATCCATGGCCTCATGGCAACTTCTGCCACCTAGGACCCCTCTCTGAAGTTCCATCTTATACTCTTCTGCCCAGCTACTGGCAGTTCATCTCTTTATTTAACCAATCAGAAGATGATGGAAAACAATGCTTATAACATACCAAGACGATGTCCAGACTGCATCCAGATCTCTAGGTGCAGAAATCAGCATTTGAATACATAGAACACAAAAGCCTCCTCCAACACAGCTCTCTCAGACCATCACCACACACTGCAAGATGTACACTGCCCAGAGGGCCACATGCCAAGGAGAGCTCTGCGTCTCTTCTAACCTGCAGCCATGAAGAGGCCCCACAGCCAGAGAACCCAGATGATTCTGGTCTAGGGGTGAGTCATCCTCTTGAGATATAACCTCTTCACTTTACCGCCCACATGGTAACCCAAAATTATGGTAAGCAAATGTTTCTGGTTACTCAACAGATTCTGGAATTTTAATTTGTAGAGAAATTTAAAACAACAAAAAGTCAGTCTACTATGCCTCTTCTCTCTGGAAGTCAGAGCACCTCATTCACGTAGTTCATTGAGGCTGGATATAGTGACACACACCTATGACACCAGCATTTAACAGGATCACCAGCAGTTTGAGCAAGTCAGCCTGGGCTACATAGTAAGTTCAGCCTGGGTAAAGCTTCATCTCAAAGAAAAACAACAACAAAACCTCCGACTAATCTCAGCATTCCAGTGGCAGAGGCAGATGGACCAGCCTGGTCTATATAGAGCGTTCCAGAACAGCCAAGGCTATAGGCAAGGCAAACAAAACAAACAAAAACACCTCTGCCTTGGGGCTGGACAGACGGCTCAACAGTTATGATGACTGGCTGCTCTTCCAGAGCACCCCAGTTTTATTCCCAGCATCGGATATTGTGGCTCTGTAACCCCAGTTCTAGAGAACCCAATAGACATACACATGGTGCACATATATGCATGCAGGCAAACATGTATACACAAAAAACATTAAAAGCTCTATGCATGTACTATAGACACCTTGTTATTTCCAGAACAACATTCTCAGCAGTGGCAGGGCATGTCAGTCATGCATACCTTTAATTCTAGCACTCCGCAGAGTTTGAGGCCTACCTGGTCTACAGAATGAGTTCCAGGATAACCAGAGCTACACTGAGAAACAAAAACTAAACAAGCAAAAAAAAAACCAAACCCTACATTCTCTCCCCCAGTCACAGACTGACCACTACCCTTTCCTACATTCATCTATACCCTAAATCCTAGTCACTCACTCTTGTGATTTAAGAATCGAAGCTTATGCAGGGTGGGCATGGTGGCGCACACCTTTAATCTCAGCACTTGGGAGGCAGAGGCAGGAGGATCTCTGTGAGTTCGAGGCCAGCCTGGTCTACAAAGTGAGTCTAGGACAGGGTTCTGTTACACAGAGAAACCTTGTCTTGAAAAACCAAAAAGGGAGGCGGGTATGGAAGCTTCAGAGTCAGACATGGTTGTGCACGCTATTAATCCCAGCCCACAGGGAGGCAGAGGCAGGCTGATCTCTGAGGTCTAGGCCTACCTGGTCTACAGAGAGTTCCAGCATAGCCAGAGCTACATAGAGAAACCCTGCCACCATGCTGCCAATGCCCTACCCCTACCCGCAACAAAACAAAACAAAACAAAACAAAACCAACCCAAAATAGAAGCTTCAGCCTGTCTCACTGGCACCTTGATACCAGTGACCACCTCAGATGATCCACAGCCACACTTTTGCCAAGTCAGTGTGGCACTTCCACACCTAGAGACTCCTACTTACTGGGCCTTGGCTCTAGTGAATGGATAAAATACAGTTTATTTGTAAACTTGAAATTTCCTGAGGACTTCCAATTTGTCTTTGGTGTTTGTTTGTTTGGCTGGTTGGTTTTTCTGAGTATTGAGTTCAACAGTCTCACATTGGAAGTAGATAGCTCAGTGGGTAAAAGCACTTGCATATCAAACCTGACGACCTTAATTTGATGCCTCCAGAATGCACAGAGTGAAGAGAGAGAACATACTCCTACAAGCTGTCCTCTGACTTCAACCATTATCGAAACAAAGTCCAAGAATGGAGGTGTGTGAAGGGAATTCTGAGTGCTTGAGAGAAAACAAGAGTCTTATGACCTCAGTTTCTTCAAAAACCTGAAATTGTTCTTGGAAGTTTTTGCACTCCTCCAGACAGGAGCAAGAGTTTACCCCAGCTGTTGTTAGTCACATATGCCCCTATGGAAAAACATGACTTTGCCACGTGTAGCCTATCCTTGTGATTGTGCACTTTACTCAGGTGACTCTTCTTAAAGTTTAATAAATTGTCAAGTTGGCTATTGCATGAGACTTCAGTTTACCTCATTTTCAGGCCCTGCTCTCCCAGGTTCATGCCACCAACTAAAGTGGTAAATACACTATATGCCATGGCACATGTTTGTATGTACACACACACACACACACACACACACACACACACACACACACACACACAAAATGTAACAAATAAATCAAACAGAAATTCTCATGAAAAAAAAAGTAAAAAAAAAACAAATTAATGAAATATTCTTTTTTGTTTGGTTTGGGTTTTTTGTTTTGTTTTTTGAAACAGGGTTTCTCTGTGTACCCCTGGCTGTCCCTGGAACTCACTTTGTAGACCAGGCTGGCTTGGAACTCACAGAGAACCAACTGCCCTTGCCTCCCAAGCACTGGGATTAAAGGCATGCACCACCACACCTGGCAAGATATTAATTCTCAAAGAGATGAGAATACAGAGGGTCAGGCTGGACAGATAGCTGAGAGGTTGAGCCCGAGTTCAAATCCCAGCAACCACATGGTGCCTCACAACCATCTATAATGAGATCTGGTGCCCTCTTCTGAGGCACAGATATGCATGCAGGCAAAACACTGTATATATAATAAAGATAATACAACTGGCCTAGCTTTCAAGGGGAGCCACAACTTGTGATGGGACAGCTTGGTCTATCCAAAGATGGAAGCCAGCTAAACAGTGATGTTCCTGACCAAGATGGTTCTCAGGTATTTAAAAAACAACAACAACAACAACAACAACAAAAAACAGACAAAACCAGAATCAGGTCCATCGTGCCTTTAATCCCAAACACTCAGGAGGCAGAGGCAGGTAGATCTCTGAATTCAAGACCAGCCTGGTCTAAGAAGGGAGTTCCAGTCAAGCCAAGGGCTACATAATAAGGCCCTTTCTCAAAAGAAAAAGAGAGGGTGGATGATTTATGCAGCCACTATAAGAATTTTATTTTTAATGTATGTATAACTTTTAGGAATAATAAGACAAAACATCTGGTACACAATAGGAATCCACCAATGAGTTAACAGTGATGACTTCTGAGGGAAGGAATACTGTTAACTCTTAACCTTGACAGCTGCAAAGAACAAAAGGGTCCAGGAGCAGCAGGAGAGCAATCAGGAGAGGCTCTGGGAAGAGGACGGCCTCAGCAGGAAGTCTTAATGGGGAGCAGGCATGAGCTTCTGAAGAACCTTATCAGTGATGCTACATAAGGTCCCTAAAGCCTTTTGGACTTCCAGATTCATTCATTCAGTCATTTGTTCATTAATTTCTTTTAGAATGAGTAATTAAACACTAAGGGATATTTGCTAAACAGATAAATGAACTAGTATCTTCCAAATGAGATTTATGTACAGGACAGGAAGAAATCAGTAACGATGGGAATTGTATCAGAAATTGAATGATACAGCTGGGTGTGGTGGCACAGGCATTTAATCCCAGCACTCAAGAAGCAAGGGGATCTCTGTGAGTTTGAGGCCAGCCTGATCTACAAAGAGAGTCCAGGACAATCAAGGCTACACAAAGAAATCCTGTCTCAGAGGAGGGGAAAGTGTTGGAGCTGAAGACATGGCTCGGAGGTTAAGAGAACTGTCTGTTCTTCCAAAGGACCTGAGTTCAATTCCTAGCAACGACATGGTGGTTCACAACCATCTATACTGGGATCTGATGCCCTCTTCTGGTGTGCAGGCAAATATGTGGGCAGAAAACGGTATAAATAATAAATTAATCAATCGTTAAGAGCATTTGCTCTTAGCCTGGCACAGAGGCTCACACCTGTAATCCCAGCACTCGGGAGAGGGAGGCAGATCACTGTGAGTTCGAGGCCCAGCATGGTCTACAAAATGACTTCAGGACAGCCAACGCTGTCTCAGAGAAACCCTGTCTCAAAAAAGCAAAAACCTACCAAACAACCAAACAACAACAACAAAAAACTATTTAGAAGCTTTACTAAGTGCAACCTAATCTTAGCTAGAAAACAATAATAGGTAGCCGGGTGTGGTGGCGCACGCCTTTAATCCCAGCACTCAGGAGGCAGAAGCAGGTGGATCACTGTGAGTTCAAGGCCAGCCTGGTCTACAAAGTGAGTCCAGGACAGCCAAGGCTACCCAGAGAAACCTTGTCTCAAAAAAAAAAAAAAAAGGAAAAGAAAAGAAAAGAAAAGAAAACAATAATAGTTATAAGTCCTTGCTTCTGCTTTGCTAAAATTAATTAATTTAACATATTAAAGTTACTTGTGTTTCTAATCTAAAATCCTGTTATCCATCACCTGAACATGAATATTTCCTTAGGAATTAAATTCATTCAACAAACATTCTTTTAGCTTCACAATCTAGTCTGAGAAGCAGAATGAAGCTTTGGGGCCTGCAGGCTGAGTTCTTCCCTTCCAGACTAGAGCTCTGCCCCTGGTACCTTGTAACCGGCATCCAGCTCCTTACAGGAACAACATTGGCAGGTGTGGTGTTGCACACCTTTAATCCTAGCACTCCAGAGGCAGAGGCAGGTGGATCGCTGTGAGTTCGAGGCCAGCCTGGTCTACAAAGGAAGTCCAGGACAGCCAAGGCTACACAAAGAAACCCTATCTCGAAAAACTTAAAAAAAAAAAAAAAAAAAAAAAAACACCTTGTCCTCCAGGATTCCAAATCAAACGCTGAGATGAACTCTTACATATGAATATTTGTCATACAGAAAGAACCTTCCTCCAGGGCTACAAAGTGGGGGAGGGGGTTGAAAGTGTGGGCATTCCTCTAGGGTCCACTGCCCTCCAGAGCAGCCTATGACTTGACATGCTAAGGTGCCTCAGCTCCTCTAGCCATGTCATTGCTGCAGTTAAGACTGCTTCTGGTCACTCACACTGGCTCACTGTGTTCTCCCCTCCCATTGTCCTTCATCTCTATCCTGGCAAGACATGGCTTACCCATCACCCATGTCAACAGCATCTCTCCAGGCAAGGTGCAAGATTTCTTGGGAGCTAAAGAGGGGCCTGTCAGAAAGCTCCAGAGTCCCGAAGATACTCTGCTCACCAAGTATTTCCCATGCATGAATGTACAGTCATAGTAATACAACTGTAATAGCTGAGAGACCCTAAAAGGAAAATGCTGGATTAGGTCAAACTTTTGTTTTTACTTAGAAGCTATTCTCTACTTGAAATAGTGAGAAAACCAGTCCCCAGAATATTGCCCACCAAGTGAGTAAAGGCCGATGGGCAGGAATCCCCAAGAGCTCGGTTTTTGTCCCTAGCCATCTTCCTGCTGAGCTCCCTAGCTACACATTCTGAATAAAGAGCTTCTTAATAAAATCAATAATGACCAAGCAAAATACAGAGGCTCTGTGCCACTGTGCATGGCTAAGTCCAAAGGAGAATTTTAAAACATTCTCAACGTGTACAAATCAACATGTACAGATGGGCAGATCTTTCTGTACAAGCATGACTCACACCTCTACCAATTAGAATTGGTGTCACCAGAAACAGAAGAAAACGCCAGCCTTGGATTCCACATTCTTGCAGCTAATTCTTGAGCACCTAACCACAGGTTTCCACAGGCCAGAGATCCTCCAGCTCTCTGCCTAGCAGCCATTGTTGGTAGAGGTCTCAGAAAGCAGTGTCACCCTTTCCTCCAAGTACCTCCCCATTATATGCGGTGCTGGTCTATCTTCTTATCTGCCCTACCTTTATTTTGTGTGGTTGGGTGTGCACATGTGTGTGCATGTGAGTATACATGGAAGCCAAAAGTTGTCATTAGGTGTGTTCCTCAATCACTTCTCAACAGCATTTTTTGAGACAGTCTCTCGCTAAACCTGGAGCTCACCAACAGGCTAGGCTGGCTGATCACTGAGCTACAGGGATTAGCCTATCTCCAACTTCCCAGCACTGGGGTCACACATGCTCACCTGGCTTTTACATGGGTGCTAGGGATCAGAACTCAAGTCCTCATGCTGGAGTGGCACTTTCCTGACTGCACCATCACCCTAACTTCTAATTTCTATCTTCATATCATCTACTGATGCCATGTGGCAAGGAGGCTGTAGACCAGTGAATGATTTTCAACCTGTGGGTTAAATGACCCTTTCACAGGGGTCACATATTAGCTACCCTGCATATCAGATATTTACAATTCATAACAGCAGCAAAATTAGTTATGAAGTAGCAACGGAAATAATTTTACTGTTAAAGGGTCACAGCATTAGGAAGTTTGAGAGCCACTGCTGCAGACTGAGGCAAACAAACCGAAGTCCTGACTTTTCTGACATTCCTGTCTCCCAAGGTCTGAACCTGAAGAAATTCCACCCTTGGTTCAATCTTTAAAAAGCTACAAAAAGGTGGACATGGTGACTGTGTCTGTGATTCCAGCTACTGGAAGGTTGAGGCAGCAGAACTGTGAGTTTAAGGCTAACATGGACAAAACAGAAAGATCAAGTCTGAAAACAAACATTTAAGTTGGACATAGTGGTACATGCACTCAGGAACTGAGAAAGAGGGGTCTTAAGGTCACAGCCAGCTTAGACTACGATAGTAAGCCTCAGTTAACCTGTTCTACTTAGTAAAACTGTCTTTTAGGGGAAAAAATTTTTTTAATTAAAAACCTCAAACAGGAAAAAAAAAAAAAAAAACGCTCAAACAGCCCTCAGATTTGTATGTGACTCAAGGCAAAGGTCATACAACAAATGGTACTACAGTTTTACATGAAAACAAATTTGAGGAGGTTTTAAAACTAAGCGCACGCCTTTAATCCCAGCACTCAGGAGGCAGAGGTAGGCGGATCCCTGTGAGTTTGAGGCCAGCCTGGTCTACAAAGTGAGTCCAGGACAGCCAAGGCTACATAGGGACCCTGTCTCGAAAAATAAATAAATAAATAAATAAATAAAGCCTAACCACAAAAAAAAAAAAAAAAAAAAAATCACAAAAGCCATGATGCAATGCAGACTACCAGCTGAGAAAGTAGCAAGAATTGGAGTATGCAGAAGTGCCATGCGTGGTGGCACACACACTCAGGAGGCAGAGACAGGCGGATCGCTGTGGGTTTGGGGCCAGCCTGGTCTACAAAGTGAGTTCAGAACAGCCAGAGCTACACAGAGAAACCCTGTCTCAGAAGGGGGGGGGGGGGTAAGAAGTCTCAGGCTAGTAAGGTGGAGTCAGAAGGTAAAGGCACTTTAACTTTTCCTTTCAACTGACTTCAATTCCTAGGACACATCTTGTAAAAGATCTGACCTCTACACATGTTCTGTGGCATACACAGACCCACGTCCACATGAAGTAAAATAAATAATTTGGGCCGGGGGGGGGGTCTTTTGAGGCAGGGTCTCTCTTCCTTAGCCCTGGCTGTCCTAGAACTCACCACATAGACCAGGCTGGGCACAAACTCAAGGTCTGGCTCTGCTTCCAGAGTGGAGACTAAAGGTGTGTGCCACCATGCCTGGCTTTAAATATTGTAAAGAGAAACCAGTCCTATGAAGGAGGACTCCACTATTCGGATGTCACTGTTCCTACATAGTTCCTAGGGTGTCTAGACCTGTAGATAGTGACTGTGTGGAGAGTCTGTGTTCCAGGTCAGCGCCAACCTTCACCAGTCAAGAACTCTCCAAATCCCCAGTTATCTGTGTCATCTACAAGGATTTGACTGGATAAGCAAGAATGTCCCTTCCAAAATAAAAATCTATAATAAATGACACATACTGAGAGCATCATGGACCACAGGGTTAATTTTGGTAAAGTACAATAAACTTCATCTAACATCAGTCAGACAGACATCAGGAACCACAACCGGATGCAGGAGGCATCTCAATTCTGTGGATAAACCGTTGACTGCATGTGGAGATCAAAGTTCATAAGGTTCCTTATAACCACTGACAAGAAAACATCACACACAGGGCTGGAGAGCTCAGTGTTTAACACCACTGGGTGCTCTGCTCTTCTGGAGGGCCTGAGTTCAGTTCCCAACAACCATATCAGGGCTTATGGCCATCTATAGCAGCTCTGATGCCCTCTTTTGGTATGCAGGCATACATGCAGACAAAGTACTTATACACAAATAACCTTTTAAAAAAAAGGACAGCCAGCTGGATGGTGGTGGCTCATGCCTTTAATCCCAGCACTTAGGAGGCAGAGGCAGGCAGATCTCTGTGAGTTCGAGGCCAGGCTGGTCTACAGAGCGAGTTCCAGGACAGCCAGAGCTGTTACACAGAGAACCCCTGTGTTGAAAAACCAAAAATAAATAAAACGAAAGAAAGAACGAATGAGCCGGGAGCTGGACATGGTGGTGGATTCCTTTAATCCCAGCACTCAGGAGGCAGAGGCAGGTGGATCACTGTGAGTTTGAGGCCAGCCTGGTCTACAAAGAAAGTCTAGGTCAGGCAAGGCTACACAGAGAAACCCTGTCTCAAAAGAAACAAACACTTTAAAAAGAGAAACATCAGACAAATCCGAATTGTGGGTCATTCTATGAAATAGCTGACCAGTATTCTACCCCCAAAAGAATGGAAGGTCGTGAAAATAAGGAAAGTCACAGGATTAGAGAGGTGGGAGAGGCATGACAGCTAAATGCAACATGGTAATCTGCGACAGGAAAACAGGACAGGGAGAAGCACACAGATCTGAAATGTCTAAAGTTCCATCACAAGTGTTGGCCAATGCTAACACTGTGGTTTTGAAAGGTATTCATTCACATTAGGTAAGCTGAGTGGGGTGTTTATTGTAACTTCAAGTATTTCGAAATAAAGCTTACTCATTTAGTTTTGAGACACGGTCTCCTTGTAGCCCTGTCCTGGAAATGGATGTGTAATAGACCAGGCTGTCCTTGAACCTACAGCAATCTATCTGCCTCTGCCTTCCTGCTGGGATTAAAGGCATGCACCTCGACGCCCAGCCCTACTTATTCTTATATTTTTTTAGGTGGTGTTGGCAGTGGGTGGAGGGATATACCACAGAACACATGTGGATATCATAGGACAACTTTGTGGAGTCTGCTTTCTCCTTCCACCTCTGCATGTTCCAAGAATCAAACACAAATGCACAAAATAAATAAATATAAAATTATAATGAGTTTGTGTGATAATTATCTTGATAGCTTTGCCCAAACTTACAGAACTTGAAAATACTTTGGGTCAATATTCAATAACTAATTTGAATATAGAATTACTCAAGGAAAATAGTATATTTGAAAGAACAAAAAAGGTTTAACAGTTTTCCTTTTTTGTAGGGTCTCTCTATGTATGTAGCCCAGGCTAGCCTCCAACTCATGATCCTCTTTATCTCCAGAGCACTGGAATTAAAGGCATGCAGCACTATACCAGGCTGAGTGTGAATTTTTCCGTTTTTTAAAAAATGTATTTATTTATTTTATGTATACAGTGCTCTATCATGTAGATACACCTGCAGGGCAGAAGAGGGCTCCAGATCTCATTATAGATGGTTGTGAGCCACCATGTCGTTGCTGGGAATTGAACTCAGGACCTCTGAAAGAGCAGACAGTAGGACTCTTAACCACTGAGCCATCTCTCCAGCCCGTCGTTTTATTTTTAGTTATGTGCATGGGTGTTTAGCCTGCATGTATGTCTGTGCTGAAAATTAAACCTGAGTCTTCTGCTGTGCTTTTAACTGCTAAACCATCCCTCCAGCCCCAATATAAATTTTCTTTCTTTCTTTCTTTTTTTTAATTTTTGTTTGCTGTTGTTGTTTTGTTTCTTTTTGGTTTTTTGAGACAGGGTTTGTCTGTGTAGCCTTGGCTGTCCTGGACTCACTTTGTAGACCAGGCTGGCTCTCTGCCCCCTGAATGCTGGAATCAAAAGTATGTGCCATGGTGCTCAGCATGAATTCCTTAACATTACCAACTTCTTGGGGCTTACTTTGCAAAAGATCTGAGTCTGCAAATAAACCCAGTCTCCCTACGAACAAGCTAAGTAACAGGGTCTGCCTGGTCTTCCCAGCCTACACACAACAGTCCTTACACCTATAAACTTCCTTCACTCTTGGCCATGTTCCTATTCAGGCAAAAACTGACTTCTCCTCTCTTCCTTGGACTGTTCCTGTCTACCCACTGGGACCACCTTGAGGACTAGGTCTTTCCAGCAGACCCTCTAGGGCAGCTCCAAGAAGGCTGAACCTTTCTGCCTGAGCACATTCTTGCCAGTCATAAACCACCTGAAATGCCAGACTATTGACCTTTTCCTTCAGGCCATGGGCCAGTCAGTGGTTAGCTGGCCTCATGGGAAACAAACACCAAGAAAGCCACCTCCTAAACAGAAACGTTTCTCACCCAAGAGTTTTTTCCAGGCCAGGAACCTGGAGTCCATTTTGTTCATGACCACTTCTCTAAACTATCCACCGGGTGCCTCCCCTGCCCCTCTGATCCAGACATAGTACTCACTGCCAATAGCATCTGCAAAGGATAAGCTAAGCCTTAAAACAAAAAACAGCACCGCTTAGACCATGAGGCAAGCAGGCTGGCTTTCTTTCTTTCTGAACTAAGAATAAAAGGAATCCATAAATAAAATCTATATTTAGATAGACATTTTAATACATAGAATCAGTAGAAGACTGTAATTTGGACCAATGGAATATCCATAAAATAAAATGTCAAACTGTACCAAGAAAAAAATTAGCTGATAATAGAAAAAAACATGCAGTAAATGCTGTGGATTTGGGCAACAGTGTAAAGAAGAAGCAATACATTTTCTCTATCTGTGTCCAGAATAAGTTCACTCGGAGGAGACGTAGGATGGCTAAGTGCCCACATTCAATGGAGGAAGTCAAAAAACAGCAGTCAGGTCAGGCAGGAGCCGCTATCATGCTTCTAAGACTCCAACTTTCCTAGAATCTGGCTGCTGTGGCTCTGCAGTGCAAGCCTTCCTGAGGAAGGCTGAACCGGCAATTCTCCCAAGGTGGTTCTGCTCCCAACAGTATCCAAAGGAAAAGTCCATGTGATGCACTGCACAACAGCCAGTGTCAATGCTTGCTAGCTCTGACAGCTGACCTAGCCTGCCTTCTACCTAGGATGACGCGGCTCTCAGCATCCACTCTCCACACACAAAACCCGGCACACAGCAGAAAACTCTGAACTAAAGTGAGCTGCTCTGAAACAAGTGCTAGGGCACAACCACCACCAGGACCACCAACAGCCCAAGTACCCTGAGAATGTAGCTGTGGTTCTATAGGTGAATACATGCACTCCAGAGCACTTACTCCTCTTGCCGCCACAGAACCCATCCTGGAAATTAGAGCAAATTTCCTTACTACTATACTACTAAGGAAGGTAGCTTCAGGACATGGAGTAAACCAATCCTAAGGATCTTACGGGAAATTGCCTTTCTATGGGAGTGGGGAGATTGGGCTGGCATCTCTGAGGCTCTTTAGAGAACTGAGGGTGCAGCTCCGTGAGGACAGTGATCCAGCCACACCTCACCTACTAAAGCAGCAGCTTCACAATGCTGGTGCTCAGCTAATTCAGCTCACCTAAAAAAAAAAAAAAATTTTTTTTTTTTTAAGTTTTTCGAGACAGGGTTTTTCTGTATAACCTTGGCTATCCTAGACTCACTTTGTAGACCAGGTTGGCCTCAAACTCACAGCGATCCACCTGCCTCTGCCTCCAAAGTGCTGGGATCAAAGGCATGTGCCACCCTCCTCGGCTCCAGGAGATTCTTATTTTGAGGAAGAAAACTACAAAGACTGGTATGAACGCAGCCCAGCATGATAACTATATGGGGACAAAATTTGCACTGATGTTTTAGGCAGAAGATACATCCCTCTCAGTCTCAGAGCTGGGCTGCCAAGCACTGTCCATGAGGATGTGCACCCTCATATCACTGTAGCCAAAGCTCTGCTCAGATGCAGCTGACCCAGTAGTACCAACCTCCTCCCCCAAATAAGGAGTCAAAAACCAAAGCCTCTGTGTAGACATGTGCAAAGTATCACTCTGCACATAAAAAAGCTGAGCAGGGCCAAGCATGGTGGTGCACGCCTTTAATCCCAGCACTCTGGAGGCAGAGGCAGGCAGGTCACTGACTTCGAAGTCAGCCTGGTCTACAAAATGAGTCCAGGACAGTCAAGGCCACACAGAGAAGCCCTGTCTAAAAACCGCTACACCCCGCCCCCACCGGGCAGTGGTAGTGCACGCCTTTAATCCCAGCACTTGGGAGGCAGAGGCAGTCTCCGTGAGTTCAAGGCCAGCCTAGTCTACAAAGTGAGTCCAGAACAGGCAAGGCTACACAGAGAAACTCTGTCTTGAAAAAAACAAAAATAAAGGCCGGGCGTGGTGGCGCACGCCTTTAATCCCAGCACTCGGGAGGCAGAGGCAGGCGGATCGCTGTGAGTTCGAAGCCAGCCTGGTCTACAAAGTGAGTCCAGGATGGCCAAGGTTACACAGAGAAACCCTGTCTCAAAAAACCAAAAAAAAAAAAAACAAAAAACAAAAACAAAAAAACAAAAATAAAATAAAATAAAAAATAAAAAGCCACGCCCCTTCCCCCCCCCAAAAAGCAGAGCAGGTGTGGTAGAAAACATGTATTGCCAGCACTCAGGAGGCAGAGATGGGATCTCTAGGGCAAGTTCCAGGTTCAGCAAGGGACCCTTCTTCAATAAATGATTGAGTAAAACATCAATTTTAAGCCTCCACACACATGCACATGTAAACAGACACAAAGTACACAAAACATTTTAAATACTCTAAACTTATAAAGAACCTATGTTCCAGAACTACTTTGAAGTTGATTTTTGTTGTTGCTGCTGTTGCTATCTGGCAATCCTAGAAGGCAAAGTAGTTCTCCTGCCTCAGCCTCCTGAATGCTGGGATTAGAGGCATACACCACCATATCCACAGCTTTGTGCTGAAACTAAGTTATTTGTGATTAGCAAACATTTTCAGAGTATAAAAAAATAACAAACCAAGACAGTAACAACAGCATATTCACTAGCTATGTTCTGTACATGGGACGGGGAGAACTTCACAGTGGAGAAAGCTGATAAAGACTGACTCTTGGGCTAAAGAGATGGTTCAATGGTTAAGAGCACTGTTTGTCCTTCCAGAGGTCCTGAGTTCAATTCCCAGCAACCACATGGTGACTCACAACCATCTATAATGTGATCTAATGCCCTCTTCTGGCCTGCAGGTGGACCTGCAAGCAGAGCACTATAAATATAATAAATACATCTTTAAAAACAAACAAACAAACAAAAAGGGGCCAGGCAGTGGTGGCACACGCCTTTAATCTCAGCACTTGGGAGGCAGAGGCAGGCGTATTGCTGTGAGTTCAAGGCCAGCCTGGTCTACAAAGCGAGTCCAGGATAGTCAAGGCTACACACAGAGAAACCCTGTCTCGAAAAACCAAGAAAACAAAACAAACAAAAAAGACTGATTCTTAGCCAAGTGATTATGGTCAACATCGACAGCAATAAAACACCTTGTTTTGTTTCTTGAGATAGGCTGGAGAGCAGGCTGGCATTGAACTCACAGAGATGTGCCTACCCTGCCTTCCAAGTGCTGGGATTAAAGGCACCACTACCTTCAAGCAACAACACATCACTTTGACAGCATGCCCCCCTTGGTGTAATTATGAAAATAATACTTTATCCCCTAGTCTCCTCTCCAAGACCCATACCCCAGTTTAATCAGGGCACATATACCAACAGTTGGCATCAGACAGTACCAGATCAATGTTCTTCAAAACTGCTAAGGTCAGCCAGGTGATGGTGCCACACACCTTTAGTCCCAGCATTCAGGAGGTAAAGGCAGACAAATCTTTTTGAGTTCAAGGCCAGCCTGGTCTATGGTACAAGTTCCAGGACAGCCAAAACTGCAGAGAGACCTTGTCTCAAAAGACAAAATAACAACAAAAAAGCAACTAACATCATCAAAAATAAATGAGAAACTGTCGCAGGCAAAAAGTGTAAGGAGGCACGAGGACAAAGTATAATGTGACCAAGGTAGATTCTGGAAACAGGAGGGACACTCTAGGGGATTCCTGTACAACAGGGAGGCTGAAACAGGCAGATGGTAAATTCTAGGCCCAGTCTGAGCCACATAGCAAGACCATGCTTTAAAAAGAACAGGGAGGTGGGGTGTTGAGCATATTGCTTCAGTTGGTAAAGTACTGCGTTCAGATCCACAGCACCTATGTAAAATGTGGGGTGTGGGGGTCCAGAAAGATGGCTCAGAGGTTAAGAGCACTGTCTACTCTTCCAGAAGTCTTGAGTTCAATTCCTAGGAACCACATGGTGATCCCACATACTGGGATCTGATGCCCTCTTCTGGCAGGCAGGTGCACATGCAGCTAGAGCACTGAATACATAATAAATAAATATTTTTTAGTGTGGGGTGTTTGTGACAGAATATCAGTCAGTCTTGTTGTTGGTGAGCCCCAGCTTCAGTAAAAAGACTCAGTCTCAATCATGAGGTAGAACTGGAGTGGCAGCTCAGTCTGCTATGACAGCATAAAGACCTAAGTTCAGATCCCTGGCAACCAAGTGAAAAGCCAGGCACGGCAGTGCTTGCCTCTAATCTCAGCACTATGTTCAGTGCAAGACACTGCCTCAAAAAACTAGATGAAAAGCAATAGAGGAAGACACCCTAAGTTGAACTCTGGCCTAAACACACACACTCATGCACATTCAAGCATACACCACACAAAGTAAGGTAGAGGAAGACCATGTCAAAACTCCAGACTTAGGCACATAGAGACAGAGACAGAGAGAAAGAGAGAGAGACATGCAAAAAAGGGGGGAAATAAGGAGAGGGGAGCAAAGGGGAGGAAAAAGATGACTCTGAGGATGAATACATCAGTAAAGTTTGTCATGCAAAGGACCTAAATTCTATCCCTAAAATCCACATAAAAAGTTGGGTGTGGTGATGAGTCCCTTATTATCTCAGCACCTAGGAAGTACAGACATGTAGATCCAAGGGCTTGCTGTCAGCCAGTCTAGCCTAGTTTATGAGCCCCAGATTCCAGTAAGAGACTCTCAAAATTCAAGGGTGGGTGCCTCTATAGAGAAATGATACTAGGAGTTGAATTCTGGCATACCAACACACAACAGAGAGACAGAGATAGAGATAGACAGTAAACAAGGTGTGGCAAGCACACACCAAAATCCCAGCACTGGGAAAGCTAAGACAGGAGAATTTGGAGTTCTAGCTAGACTAAAATACATAGCAAGATCCTAGCTTGAAAGAGACTGGAAACTGGGCAGTGGCGGCGCATGCCTTTAATCCAAGCATTTGGGAAGCACAGGCTCGCTGATCACTGTATGTTTGAGGCCAACCTGATCTACAGGCCAGAGCAACAGGGGTCACGTAGATGTAGGCTCTGAAAGCCAAAGCTATCGAGATTACCTTAGAAAAGCAGACTTGAAATGTAGAACCAAGGTTTGGGGAAAGGGCAGCTGCCACCAGCAGACTATACAACAAGGCTGTATAACCATGGGAAATGTGAGGGGCCTTCCACAGAGAGCAATTTCTTCAGGAAAGAGGAAGAGCATGGAAAAAGACAAGAGACCTGGACATTTGCTTGGGCGAGACAAAGTGACAAACCAGGATGGAAGAGGAAGGGACACAGCACCTGGAGACTTAACCAGCAAATCCCTGAAGTGCTCTTTAACCAGGAAAGGGAGAAGCCAGAAGGGAAGGGCAGTAAGAACACAAAGAAGGGATCGGGAAGCCATCTGCATGGGAACATGCACAGGACATCAACCCTGAATGAACTGCAGTCTCCCTCCAATCCAAGTACCACTGCTAGGACTAAGGTTCCATAGCAAGATCCAGAAGATAAAATGGCATTGTAGGCCCTGTCCTCCATGCCCAGTTTAGGTCTCCCAAAAACACTAAGGAAAACTGAAAAATTAGCTCAAGCTCCTTCTCACATTTCTATTGCAAGTCTAAGCACTTGGTGAGACTCTCAGGGGATCTTCTCTGAAAATCTTACCAGCCTTCTCTGACAGCATCCAACATACAGCTGCCACTCACAGCTACAACTCCTTCCTACTGCAATAAACAAGTTTCAAAAGAGAAAAACAGCTGAAGAATGGGGCTTTACCCACAATCTCACTGTAAAAGCTTTGTCTCTGATGGAGTGCATTTCGACCAAAGCCTGCTGAGATCTGAGGCCCCTGAAGTGGGAAGACCAGCTGTAGTTCCCCAAGGCACACACAAGACACATGCCTCAAAAGGAACATCCTTAGCATCTAAACAGACCTTACCAACTCCCTTCAGGATGAAAATGACTGAGACACATACTGGCACAAAGAATACTGATCTGTCTGTGAAATGAGAGAAATCACCAGACCATCCAAAAAACATTTGCCTACCTTGATCTGACCCCTTGACAAAACTGCAGGCAGAAATCATGTATTCATATTCAGCAGTGAACATTGAACCTTTAGCACTTATTGTTCTAGCTTCTGTAGCCTCTGTAATAATCCAGCAACATAAAATCACAATCCTGAATAAGTGTGGTCTGCACAAAGCTATAACCCCAGCACTTAGAAATGGAGTTCAAGGCTGTCTTCAGCTACATGCTAAGTTGAGGTCAGCCTGTTTTATGAGATCCTATCTTTAAAAGAAAAGGGGGAAAGGGATAGGGAAAGGCTTGTGTGGCGTTGTACACCTTTAAATCTCAGCACCTAGAAAGTAAAAAGAGGTGGATCTGTGAGTTATAGGCCAGCCTGATTTGCATAGTGAGTTCCAGGACAGCCAGGACTGTACAATGAGACCTTTTCTTAATAGATAAATATTTTTAAATATTTTATTTATTTTATGTATATGAGTGCTCTGTTTGCATGTACACCTGCATGCCAGAAGAGGGCATTAGATCACATTATAGGTAGTTGTGAGCCACCATGTGGTTGCTGGGAATTGAACTCAGGACCTCTGGAAGAGCAGATAACACTCTTAACCACTGAGCCATCTCTCCAGCTCCCCCCAATAATATTTTAAAACCAAATCCTTTATAATGAACTAAGTAGCTCTTTTTGTTTCCTTTGGTTGTTTTGTTTTGTGTTGTGTTTTGTGTTTGGAGACAGGGTTTCTCTGTATAGCTTTGGCAGTCCTAGCATCTTATATACCAGGCTGGCCTTGAACTCAGAGATCCTCCTGCCTCTGCCTCCCTAGTGCTGGGATTAAAGGTGTGCACCGCCACCACCCGGTTTCTTTTTGTTTCTTCTTTTTTTCTTCTTCCTTCTTCTTCTTTCTTCCTCTTCTTCCTCCTTCTCCTCCTCCTCCTCAAGATTTATTAATTTATGGTGTATACAGTGTCTTGCCTGCATGTACACCTGCACACCAGAAGAGGGCACCAGATCTCATTGTAGATGATCATGAGCCACCATGTGGTTGCTGGGAATTGAATTCCAGCCCAGTTTCTTCTATTGTTTGTATTTCAAGACAGGGTGTCTCTGTGTAGCCTTGGCTGTCCTGGACTCAATTTGTAGACCAGGTTGACCTCGAACTCACAGTGATCCGCCTGCCTCTGCCTCCCAAGTGCTGGGATTACAGGCATGTGCCACCATGCCCAGGTCTCTTTTTGTTTCTTAAAAGTCAGGCTCTCGGGCTGGAGAGATGGCTCAGTGGTTAAGAGCACTGGCTGCTCTTCCAAAGATCCTGAGGAGTTCAATTCCCAACAACCCCATGGTGGCTCACCACCATCTGTAATGAGATCTGGTGCCCTCTTCTGGCCTGCAGTGTACATGCAGGCAGAGCACTGCGTACATAATAAGTCAGGCTCTCTCATCATGCTATCCAGGCATTTCTCAAACTTCTGAGCTCAGTGCATTGTCTGACTCAAGCCTTCCAACCTAAGTATTTTCCTTTTTCTTTCTTAAGATTAAAAAGTGGTTTTATGGGCTGGAGAGATGGCTCAGAGATTAAGAGCACTGACTGCTCTTCCAGAGGTCCTAAGTTCAATTGCCAGCAACCACATGGTGGCTCACAACCATCTATAATGTGATCTGATGCCCTCTTCTGGCCTGCAGATATAATGCGGGCAGAATATTGCAAACACAATAAATAAAAATCTAAAAAAAAAAAATTTATGTGTATGGATATTTTCCCTGAATGTTAGTCTGTCTAACTTTGTGTACCTGGTGCCCAAGAACGCCAGAACAGGGCTTTGGACCCCCAGATAATTGTGAACTGCCATATGGGTGCTAGAAATCTAACCCACGTCCTCTAAAGAGCCCCAGTGTTTTTAACTGCAGAGCCATCTTTCCAGCTCTTTAAGTATCTTTCTTAACACATTTTAAACAACTTGCAATTTCTTTATTGTTTAATTTTATTTTTGAAAATGTATTCACAAAAAAAAAATTAGAAAATGTATTCACTTTACATATCCCAATTGTAGCCACCTCCCTCGTCTCCTCCTCCCTCCCTCTTCCCCCACAACTTGCAATTTCTTAGAGTGAAAAAAAATCAACTTTAACATCAAGAAAATGTTCTGGATTAACAACAGACTTTCTCTATATAAATGCAACCAGAGGTCAGGTACCAAAGTAGAACCCAGCAGCCATCACTATGACAAACAGCCCTTTCTCATCCCAGAGAGAACACATCCCTACAGCTCTAAGAAATGCTCACTGCCTTTGATCTGACAGCTAGAGACTGAACATCCAACCTGTTCACAACTCTCAAGTACATTTTAAAAGGTCTGGCATCACACCAAACAAGTGAGCAATGTGATCCAGTCACAGAAGAATGCATGACTGAGAAGATCTGACCGATATATGTCCCAAACTTACAGTTTCCACACAATACTTCCTCCCTCATTTGTACTGCCCTTTGAACCTGCCTTCAAAACAACTGCACTGCATACCTCATTGGCACCTGTCATCCCACAGACAGGCCTGCTGCACACTTGCACCTGCTAAGAGAGTCATTTCTGTACCAGTGTTCCTCTGCAATGACTTGCTCTCCTCATAGAACTGAAAACCCACATGGGATTCCCTGTGTACCCCACAGAAGACACTACTTGGGCAGAGAGAGCACGTATGAAAGGCTATTCTCCAAACACATCCCCTCAGCCAGCCACATCTCTACAGCACCTATACCACTTACATGCCCACCTCTGACTCCTACCAGGGTTAATCAGCTGCCGAGGAGCACCTTAACTCCAGCTCAAGTGGCTCAGAAAATGAGGGCATAGGCTGAAAAGGGAGACACATGTCCCCAGGAGCCACCTGTTCCTCTTCCCCAAAACTGTACTGAAAGCAGCCTAGAGGCCAAGACCCGCCTTCAGCCCTGTATCTCTGAAGACAGCTGCTAGCTAAGACACTATCCTCATAAAATCCAGGTCAGAAACTTTTTTTTAATTTATTTAACTTTATTTTATGTGCCTTGGTGTGGGGTGTCAGGTCCCTTGGAATTGGAATTACAGACAGTTGTGAGCTGCCATGTGGGTGCTGGGAATTGAACCTGGGTCCTTCAGAAGAGCAGACAGTGCTCTTAACCACTGAGCCATCTCTCCAGCCCCGCAGAAACTTTTTTTTAAAGTATTCAAGCCCAGGTTCAATTCCCAGGACCCACATGGCAGCTCACAATTGTCTGTAGCTCCAAGATCTGAAACCCTCACACCAGGCAAAACATCAATGCACATAAAATAAATAAATACATTTTTCTTTAAAAACAAAACAAAACAAAAGAAGCACTTCCTGCTTTGTCTTGGGACTTAAATTTGGTTCCTGGCACCTACCTATCAGGTGGCTTTATAACTGCTCCAAGAGATCTGAGACCCTCTCCTGGCCTTTGAGGCACCTATGAACACATGAGATTTACTCACAGACACATACACACATACAAGTAAATAAACATCCTTTTTTAAAAAGAAGCATAAACCAAGCCTCACTTCCATCTCTTTTGAGTACCTTCCTTGCCTTGCCTGATGCGTCATGACTGGAAATGGAAATGCATCCTACTCTACGACAGGCAGAGCACATACGAGCTAACTTAAGAAATACAACACGGTAGAATGAAGAGATGGCTCTGCAGTTAAGAGCACTTTTTACTCTCCAGAGGAAGAGGTCAGGTTCCCAGCACGCACATGATGGCTAACAACCATCCATAACTATAGTTCCAGAGACTATGATGCCCTCTTCTGGCCTCCAAGGGCACTACACACAGTATACAACAGACACACCTGCACCCATACACAAAAAATAAAAATTTTGTTTCGTTTTATTTTTTTGAGACAGGGTTTCTCTGTGTAGCTCTGGCTATCCTGGCACTCACTCTGTAGACCAGGCTGGCCTGGAATTCAGAAATCCACCTGCCTCTGCCTCCCAAGTGCTGGGATTAAAGGCATGCGCCACTATTGCCTGGCTAAAAAAAAAATAAATAAATCTTTAAAAAAATAAAAATAAAGAAACCCTGTGTTGAAAAACAAAAATAAATAAATTAATTAATTATTTAAAAAATAAATAAATAAAGATGAGTTCAGGGCAGCCAAGGCTACACAGAGAAACTCTGAGACGAGGAGGATGGCTAGAGAGATGACTCAGTGGTTAAGGGCACTGGTTGCTCTTTCTGAGGACCTGAGTTCAGTTCCCAGCACCAAAATGGTAGCTCACAACTGTCTGTACCTATCAGTTCCAGGGGATGTGACACATTAGCACAGACATAAATGCAATACAGGCAAAATGCCAATGCACATAAAAATAAAATAAATAAATAAATAAAACGCTGGGAGATGGTGGTGCATACCTTTTATCCCAGCACTTGGGAGGCAGAGGCAGGCAGATCTCTGTGAGTTCCAGGCTAGCCTGGTCTACAGAGTGAGTTCTAGGACACCCAAGGCTACACAAAGAAAGCTTGTCTTGAAAAACCAAGGGAAAAAAAAAAGGAGAGAACGAGAGAGAATAAATAAAACAAAGGAAAAAGAGAAAAGAAAATGTGTCATGGGCTGGTTGTGGCGCACACCATTAATCCTAGCCCTAGGGAAACAGGCAGCTATGTCGACTGAAGTTCAAGGCCAGCCTGGTCTACATAGCAAGCTCCAGGCCAACCAGAGACTATATAATGAGATCATTATCTTTAAAATAAATTCCAGATAATCTGAGGCCACTTTTTTTGCATGCTTTCTAACTTTCCCTGACAGAGGCAGTACCCATGGAAAATCTAAAGCACCTGAAGTGGTTCTCAATTCCCCATTTCTCCCTCTGACCAAGCCTTATCTTTTTCGAAAAGGAGGGGGCCTCCAAGCCTCATCCCAGCAAAGCACCAGCCCTCGATGAGGGTAAAACACACACAGCTTCTTCCAAGCAGGTATTTTTTCACAGGACACAAGTGAAATGGGCCCCAGGCGTCAAAGAATGTGGTCATTTATCCAAAGAAATGTAACACCCCTCCCCTTTCAACACAAATAACATACTTTGGAGGCTCAAGCTCCAAGAAGACACCCTAGGCAGTGGTGCTGAGGATTTCCTCACACCAGGTGTTTGGCTAAACTGCCGACAGATCTTCTCTTGGGAGAGCCTCACATGATAGAATGACACTGAGTTCTATGCCAAACTCAATCTGAGACAAGCTGTGGTGTCGTACCCCTATAATCCCAGCACTCAGGAGGCAGAGGCAGATAGATTGTGAGAGAGTTCGAGGCCAGCCTGGTCTACAAATTGAGTCCAAGACAGCCAAGGCTACAAAGAAACTCTGTGTGTGTGTGTGTGTGTGTGTGTGTGTGTGTGTGTGTGTGTGTGTTTTAAGACCTCTGTTATTTATGAGTCATGTACTTAACCTTTGACTTCTCTTACTTTAGTTCCCTCACCTGTTATGGCACACTATCTACCTCAGGACACAGTAAGGATGAGGCACACATCTAAATCCCTGCCTTGAAGTAAGAGTTCAAACACTTGACCCTCTGCCCGCCTTAAAGAGAGACTGAACTAGGCCTGTTTCCACAGCCTCGGGTCACACTGTTGACCTTACAAGTGAAAAAGACCGGCTTTGAGGAAAGTTAATGGACACAGTGTCAGCATGCCAGGTTAAAGTTCAAATGCAAACACAATTTATCCATGCAAATCTTCCTGTCCTCAGACAAAAGTCCATCACTGGAACCATCTCTGTCATTCCAACAGGAAACAAGGCATATTCTCTGATGTGGGGACTCCAGAGGACAAAGATGCAAGGCCTACTTCTCATTTCCTCAGAGACGTCTTTCGTTTACTCTGTAATTGTCTTCTGCTCACTAGAGTCCAGTGCTTTTAACACTGAAAAAAGCTGCCTGACGAGAGGAAAAGCATAGACATCAAATGCCCAACATGGAAGTGCCAAGACCTCGTGAGAAAAGACTTTCCCTCTTCCAATACACACCATCAAATACACACCTTATACATGGCAGCAGCATCACTGTGGGAAGAAAGTTCACTTCAGAGACATCCACAAAGCTCTGGCTTCCACGATCCATGCTGTTGCGTGCTAGCCCAAGAACCCCGGGGTAAAGACACACGTGTTGCAACGCCCTTTTGCCTTTCACCATTTTTCTCCACTGGATAGGTCCTCCTCCTTTTAGAACTTGGATTAATTATCACCCATCTCTACAATGAAGGGTTAGAGCCTGAAAGCCCACAGAGGAGCGGTAAAAGGCTCCAGAGCCTCCGGTAGCACAAAATTCAGCGCAGCTGGGCATGCTTCTCAAAGGAAGCCCATAACCCTCCAAAAACACCGAAAACCACTACCACAGCCGCATCCTAGACCATATTGAACCAAGTGAGTTTCTTGGGTCCACTTGAGTAGAGGCCTGCAAACCGCCACACACACACACACACACACACACACACACACACACACACACGAAGGAAGGTGGGGGTGAGGATCGAACCCAAGGGTTCTGAACGTGCGAGGCAAGCAAAACACCACCCAACTACACCCCTAGCCCGAGGGGATCTACCTTCCAAACCAAGTTTTGCTAGGCGTATGACACCCTCCCATCAAACACTTCATACAGCACACAAGGTAGACATGCTGAATCCACGATCTAAAAACTCTAAAACTTAACAGGAAACTACGGACACTTTTAACAACACAGAGAAAAACAGAAACATTTCACTCAACAAGTGGTTGGTTTTGTGGTCCCCGTCGTCCCCCAAGCCCCTCCTCCCTGTCAAAACTTAGGCTGCCCTCACCAGGGCCTCTAAGCTCGGCCTCCCAGGGCTTCCCACCTCACTGAGCGTACAACCACAGGCAAGAGGGGCAGCGAAACGCTCCGCTGACCGAGAGTCTGGAAAGGAGCCGCCAGCATCAGGTGCTACAAGCAGGAACTCACATCTCCTGCTTCCCAGGACCCTCATCCAGGGAAAGGCCAGAGGCTGCTCCTCCGCACGCAGGACCTCAAGGTAAGCCCAGAGGCTCAGCTCCAGGCTGCGCCGAGCCGAAAACAAACTTTCCAGGCACTTCCACCCCGCCCGGCCGGGTGACACCTCCCGGCCTCCCCCGCCCTCCGCGCCCTGTCAGCGCCCCCGGCTGCCGCCGCCAGCCAGAGCCGGGGCCCGCGCTCCCCGCCGCAGCCGAGAGGCACCCTCGGTCGGCGCCAGCAATCCTGCCTGCCACCCAGCCGCAGGTGAGGCGGCGTCCGGCCCGCGGCACCGGGCCGCCCCGCCTCGCCTAGCAGAACCCGGGCGACCGCCACGCTCCCGGGTAACGGACCGACGCGCCCTGCGGCCGCCGCGCGCTCACCAGCTGGCTGGTGGTCCTGGCCATGAGCCCCGCGTCGGCGCGGGCGCCTCCCCCGCAGCGTTGCGCTGCTCGGCGCCTCCTCAGCGTCCTCCTCCCCGCGGCGGAGCCCCAGCAATGGCCGCCCTCATCCTGCGCCCGCCCCGCCGCCTGCCGCCCCCAGCGCCACCCCGCCCCCGCGCGACGCTGGGTGGGACTTCCGCGACGCCGACGCCGCTGCTCTCATCCATTGGTTAGTATAGCTATCATTCTTCGGGGGCCGTGATGGTCCCGCCCCCGCCCGGGAGCCGCATTTCCGGGTTGGGGCCCGGCGCTCCTGTAGAGGGAGACCGAGCGAGCCAATCCGAGGTGGCGGGGAGGGGCCGAGTCAGGAGCGCCGAGCTGTCATCCGCGTTCCCGGTCAGGTAAACTGAGGCTAGTCTACCAGCCCGCCAAGGTCACGCCTGGGGCGGCAGCAGGACTGAGCTCGAACCCCGCTGCCTGGACTACTTGAATTTGATTCACAGCTCACGAGTGATCTGGGGAAAAAAGTGGGCTATGATTTAAAGCAGAGAACAAGCCGTCCTGTTGTCACTCCTGACGAACCTGTTTTTGCCTGTATTTTGGTGGGTGTCTCTTTTTCTTTTTGACTGTCTTTGTGAGCTTGCTTTTACTCTTTTTTTTTTCCCCCCCCTTTCCCAACAGGATCTCACTATATAGTCCAGACCGGCCTCATACTTTAGGCAATCCTGTCTCAGCCTCCCAACTGCCGAAATTACAAGTACTAGCCACCACACCCTGCTTTAGTTGTCACTAATGACAACCATTTTTGTAAATTGTGGTGAAACGCATACAAATTTGACAATCTTAGCTTTTTTTGTTTTCTAACTTTTTGGGCTTCGTATATAGTATATGTGTATGTCCACTTGTGTGTGGGTGTCAGGTATCTTCTTACACCAGCCGACACCCAGTGCTTGCTGATTTCTCTGGGCTGGCTAGCCAGCCAATGAGATGTGGTGATCCTCCTGTCTCTGCCTTCCCAGGGTGAAACTAAAGACATGCTCCACCACCTCCAGCTTTTACATGAGATCTGAAGACTCAAACTCAGAACTTTATGTCTGTATAGCAGGCACTTTACTGAGCCGTATGCCCAGACTGTACCCATTTTTCTTTCAGTGCTGGGAATTGAACTCAGGACCTCACACATGCCAGGTTCTCTCTAAATTAAAGACTCTAGATATACCCCTAGCCGTTACCAAGTTTGTTTTTGTGGTGTAGGCCTGGCTAGCCTGAACATCACTATGTAGGGCAGGTTTGCTTTAAATTTATGATCTCTCTGCCTTGGCTTCCCTAGTGCTTGGATTGCAGGTGTTCACCACCATTTCCAGGTACCTGTCCTTATTTTTTTATTTTTTATTTTTTTTTTTTTTTTTTTTGGTTTTTCGAGACAGGGTTTCTCTGTGTAGCCTTGGCCATCATGGACTCGCTTTGTAGACCAGGCTGGCCTCGAACTCACAGCGATCCGCCTGCCTCTGCCTCCCGAGTGCTGGGATTAAAGGCGTGCGCCACCACGCCCGGCTGTCCTTATTTTTTTAAGTAACTTAAATTTTTCTCAAAATGAATGTGAGTGTTTGCCCTTAAATGGGGCACCTACAGCCAGTCAGGGCGGTGGTATACGCCTTTAATCCCAGCACTGGGGAGGCATAGGTACACAGATCTCTGAATTTGAGGTCAGCCTGGTCAGTTCTAGCATCGCCAGGGCTACAGAGAGGAACCCTGTCTTGAAAACCAAACAAAAAATTTAAGTAAAGAAGTTCACATTTCAAATAAACAAAGTATCTATAGGATTCCCTTTCCAAATAAGACGTAAGGAACATTGAGAGAGATGTGGTGGGGGAGGTGATGCCATGGCACTCATGAGCTCACAGCAGCATGGCTACCTGCATAAGAGCAAGCCAGGCAAAATTCCTACACAGATAGGAGAGGGCCCCACAAGGACCCACACCTATCTGAGTAGTTAATGGCAGCTGATGGCCACTGGAGGAGAGCCATTTTTCTTTGAGGGAATGGCCACTGGAAGGTTGTCCTTGCTCAAGTGGACAGTCCCACACACATGCACAGACAGAGCTAACCAGGCTCAGTAAGTTACTAGAATATTAATCCCTACCTGCCCCACTCAAAAACCAGTTCAAAGCCAGATGAGGTGGAGTGAAGCTGTAGAGCCTTCTAGGCTGGCAGGAGAATAACTTGAGTCTAGGAGTTCAAGGCCAACCTAAGCAATACAGCAAGACTTTGTCTGAAATCCTTTTAGATAATATAGAGGAGCCAGCAACCATGGGATACATTCATAATCCCATAGAAGCAGAATGAATTGATAACCAAGCAGTAGTCGCCATTAACAGCTTCATATTGACCTCATATTGACTCTTTTGTTTTGGATTTTGGTTGGTTGGTTTTGTTTTTTCCAGATAGGGCTTCTCTGTGTAGCCTTGGCTGTTCTGACCCACTTTGTAAACAAGACTGGCCTTGAACTCACAGAGATCCACCTGCCTCTGCCTCCCCAAATACTGGGATTACAGGTTCTGTACCCAGCTCTTTGTGTTGACTTTTTTTTTTTTTTTTTTTAAAGAATTTTTAAGGAGCCGGGCATAGTGGTGCACGCCTTTAATTCCAGCACTCGGGAGGCAGAGGCAGGCGGATCACTGTGAATTCGAGGCCAGCCTGGTCTACAAAGCAAATCCAGGACAGCCAAGGAGCCAAGGCTACACAGAGAAACCCTGTTTCGAAAAAAAGGAAAAGAAAAGAAAAAAAAAAAGAAAATTATTGCTTATAAAGTGTTGTGCCTGTATGTATGCCTGCAGGCCAGAAGAGGGCACCAGATCTCATTGTAGATTGTTATGTCACCATGTGGTTGTTGGAAATTGAACTCAGAACCTTTGGAAGAACAGCCAGTGTTCTTAACCTCTGAGCCATCTCTCCAGCCCTTCATATTGGCTTTTAAGTGGGGAATTTTCACCCTGGATCTCATTTATTCTAAAGCATCCCTGACCCGATTTTCAAATGAGGAAAGTGAGGCATAGGAGAGGTAGTTCTGCAGTCTGCAGTGCCAGAACTGGGTCCACATTCTAGGACCTCTTTACCAACCTCTAAGGATACAGCCCGTATCTATCCATTCTCCCAGGCTCCTTTACATTGATAGGCCTTAAAAACAGCAAACAAGCTGGACCCGGTGTTGCATGCCTGTAGTCCCAGCACTTGGTGAGGCAGAGGCAGCCAGATCTCTGAGTTTTGAAGCCAGCCTGGTCTACCAAGAAAATCCAGGACAGCCAAGGCTACACAGAGAAACCTTGTCTCAAAAAAAAAAAAAAAAAAATCCAAAACACACAAACACAGCAAACATCCAGGGAGATGGCTCAGTGGGTAAAGGCATGAAAACCTAAGTTTGGGTCCTCATTAACAGTGTAAAGCCAGCCGGGCGGTGATGGCACACACCTTTAATCCCAGCACTCGGGAGGCAGAGACAGGTGGATCGCTGTGAGTTCAAGGCCAGCCTGGTCTACAATGTGAGTCCAGGACAGCCAAGGGTAACACAGAGAGATCCTGTCTGGAAACCTGGCTCCTCTCCCCCCACCCAAAACAAACAAAAAAAACAAAACAAAACAAAACACACACACACAAAAATGTAAAGCCAACCACAATTAAGCTCATCTGTAATCAATGTTTCTATGACAAGAGAACCCCTCGGAGCCAGTTATCCTGGACCCTAAACAGACCTGACATGGCTCAGTAGGTAAAATACTTGCTGTAAACCTAACAACCTGAGTTTAACCCAACCTGAGTGAGTATATGTGAGAACCAACTCCTGAAAGTTGTGTGACCTCCAGTCATGCGCCATGGTACAGGCATGCCCCCATCACACACACACACAATGTAAGTTTCTTACATTTTTATGAGATTTGTTCATTTTTATTTTGTGTGGGTTTTCTTCTTTACATGTGAATCTGTGTGTCACGTGTGTCCTTGGTGGCCTCAGAGGTCAGAAGAGGGTATTGAATCCCCTGGAACTGGAGATGGTTATGAATCAACATTTGGGTGCCTTGCAAGAACAAGTGCTCTTAAGCTCTGAGCCATCTCTCCAGCCCTATAATAAGGTTCTCTGAGTTCAATGCCTGCCTGGTCTTCATACTGAGTTACAGGCCAGCCCAGATTACATAGTAAGACCCTGTCTCAAAACTCAAAACTCAAAAAAAAAACCTCAAAACTCAAATTCAATCAATCAATAAGAAGAAATCTTATGTAACAGGTGGAAGATAAGGACCAACACCTGGGGCTGTCTGCACTCTCACACACAAACACGCACATACATCATCTCACATACACAAATGTACACACTTGTAAAAGTAACTTATTCTCCTGGCTCAGTTGTTGTCTGGGAGGCTTCCTGCCTCCTTCTGCTAACCTAGGTCTAGTCCTGGAAGCTTGTAGCCTCTGTACAATCTAACCTAGGCCTAGAATGTTTCAGCCTCTGAGACTTATGCTTTTTTTGGTTTGGGCTGGGTTTTGTTTTGTTTTCTGAGACAAGTTTTCTCTATGTAGTCCTGGCTGTCCCAGACTCACTTTGTAGACCAGGCTGGCCTCGAACTCACGGCAATCTGCCTGCCTCTGCCTCCCAAGTGCTGGAATTAAAGGTGTGCGCCACCACACCCAGCTGAGACTTATGCTTAATAAGCCCATCTTTACTTGTTCTTTCTGAGCTCTGGGCTGGCTGGTTCAAATCACTGTTCTGGCTCAAACTCTTCTCCCAATTGTCTTAATCTGGCTTCTCTCTCGGCCCAGAATTGCTCTGCTTGGCCTCTAACTAACTCAGCAATCTGCTCTACTCCTCTGGCTTCTTCTCATTTTCTGGCTCCCTCCATCTTTACCTGACTTCTCTCTCTGCAACCCATCTCTCTATTCCGGTCCTGATAAAGCTGCCTCCTCTCTATTTCTCTGTAAAACTGTCTCTTAAGTAGCTTCCCTTTCTTCCCACTTCTTGTGAGAGTTGGGCGTATCCTATTCTGTCAAATCTCTGATTCGTCACCTTTTCTGCCACTCAATTAGACATCACTTTCAAACATGGGTGCTTCCCTCTACAAACTAACTTTACCTTCATTTGGGATTAAAGGCATGTTCCACCACGCCTGGACCTAAGCTTTTCTTTACCTGATACTTGCTCTATACCAGGCTGGCCTTGAACTCAGATCTGTTTGCCTCTGCCTACTGGATTAAAGGCATGTTTGTATTCCAGCCAGATCACACAGACCTGGACGTAGAAGGTCTTTGGATGTGATCTCTTGCCAGAACAACCATGTTCTGAATTAATATTCCTCTACACACATTCACAAGGTGTTGGGGGGGGGGGGTTAAAACAACAGGTGACCATAACTCCTAATACCCAGAAGTCTCCTGCTATCCTTGCTGGTTTGGCCCATCCTGCACCCAACACTGTATCATCCTGTGCCCTGCATGGTCCTTCTGATGCCAGCTGCCTCAGGTGAAGAGCACTCAATTGGAGGAGCATTAAAAATGAGATGTTTATAGATCCACATATTGACAAATCTCTATTAACATACTAACATGCAAAACATTAAAATGGTTCCCAGTTTTGTTTTGTCCTACACCAAAATCCAGACACACCCTTACTTGCTTTCTTAGATACATTTGTAACATATGAAATTAGTGAGTCAAGGTGCAGCTCATTGCTGCTAAATTGCCTACCCTGTTCCACAAAGAACATCTCATCCTTAGAGCACACAAAGACCAGCTTGAGGTTGACAGAGCGCTCATCAGCATACACTTCTGAAGGCTCTTTCATCAATATTCTGCATCCTTTACCCCTGCTTTCACCACTCCACAGCCCCATGAGCAGCAGGTACCCACTACCCACACAAAGAAACTGAAGCCGGATCATTTCAAAGCCAGACCCACCAATTCTGGTGCCCAACTCTTAGCCAACTCAACTCAACTGCCTCCTGATCCTTTCTATTTTATTTGGGTCTTGCTTGTCTTGAGAGAATTCTAACCATTTTGTATGGTTCATCTTCCTTAGTTCCCCCTACAGCCTCATAAGATGGGTAGCCACTATTCATTGCTATTTGGGGTTTTCCCCCCAAGACAGGGTTTCACTGTGTAGCTTTGGATGTCCTGAAACTCATTCTGTAAACCAGGCTGTCCTTGAACCCAGAGATCTGCCTGCCTCTGTCTCCCAAGTGCTAGGATTTTCATTACCATTTCACACATGAAACAATTTGCCAGACTCTACAGTAACTACTGAGTGTGTGTGTGTGTGTGTGTGTGTGTGTGTGTGTGTGTGTCTGTGGGTGTGTGAGAGAGAGAGAGAGAGATCACACTCCCTTTCTCAGAAAGTTACTGAAGGATGTGTTCCACCAAAAATAAGTAAGTAACAAACCAAGAAATAAGATAGGAGAGCCAGAGGAAACAAGAAAAAACAAAAAATACACAGGAACAGAGTGTAGGAGGCCCCAGGTCCTAGTGCCCATTCAGCAGTCATTGAGCCTTCCCTGTTACCAAGCACTGTGCTTGGTAGTTCAGTAGTGAAAAAAACACACAAAGTTTTCCTGTGGTAGTCCAGTGCTAATACAGGAGTGGAGGAATAAAGCTGGCCTAATAAACAAATTTTGTAGCATATTATAAGGTGATAAGTCTTGAGGAAGAGAGAAATTTAGGTCAATGGGGTTGCAGGAGTGCACGGGGAGGAGGCAAAAGTTTAAATGGAGAAATGCTAAGATAAGAGCTGTTGGCAGGAAGTAACCAGACCCTAAGCAAGCAGGCTTAAAGAGCACTCTAAAAAAAAAAAAAAAAAAAAAAAAAAAAAAAAAACAATACTTAAAAAGAGACATTCTCAAAGATACAGAAAGTTAGCCAGGCCATGGTGGTGCATGCCTTTAATCCCAGCACTCTGGAGGTAGAGGCAGGTGAATTTCTGTGAGTTCAAGGCCAGCCTAGTCTACAGAGAGTCCAGGAAAGCCAAGGCTACATAGAGAACCCTTCTGTCTCGAAAAACTTAAAAAAAAAAAAAAAAAAAAAAGATACAGAAAGTTGACCTGAGAAGCTGACAAAACTCCAGGATAGCCTTTAGTCCCAGCACTTGGGAGACGGAGACAGGCAGATCTCTGTGAGTTCGAGGCCAGCCTGGTCTAAAAGGTAGTCCAGGACAGCCAGGACTACACAGAAAAACCCTGTCTCAAAAAACCAAAAAAGAGTCGGGCATGGTGACACACTCCTTTAATCCCAGCACTCGGGAGCCATAGGCAAGTGGATCGCTGTGAGTTCGAGGCCAGCCTGTTCTACAAAGCAAGTCCATGACAGCCAAGGCTACACAGAGAAACCCTGTCTCGAAAAACCAAAAAAAAAAAAAAAAAAAAGGAAAAAAGAAAAGTCCAATAAACCCAAAATTTCTGCTAGAAAGACTGCACAAACACAGTTTGAGCTTTTTTCCGTGCCTCTCTGCTGCACATGCTATTTAGAGACATGATTAAGTACTGACTCAACCCTGAATCATCAGACTCTCTTGACATGAGGCAGGAGCTGTGGCAGGGTATTCAGCAGAAAAGCAATATATAGCCACAAATGATGACTCCAGCTATAAAGTTACTACTTCAAAAGATGGACATAAGGAGCAGGAAGACAAGAGGCAGCCTGGTCTACAGAGTGAGTTCCAGGGCAGCCATAGCTACACAGAGAAACCCTGTCTCAAAAAACCGGAGAGGGCCGGGCGTGGTGGCACATGCCTTTAATCCCAGCACTTCGGAAGCAGAGGCAGGTGGATCAATGTGAGTTCAAGGCCAGCCTGGTCTACAAAGTGAGTCCAGGACAGCCAAGGCAACACCAGAGAGGGACAGTGAGGCTAGTGATTTTATCACAGCTTTTAAAAAACTATTTGGTCTTTTTTTTTTTTTTTTAATTGTGTCTGGGTGTTTTGCCTACATGTATGTCCAAGTGCTGTCTGTGTGTGTGCAGTGCCCAGGAAGGCCAGAAGAGAGCATCAGATCTCCTGAGAGTAGAGTTAAAGATGATTTTAAGTTGCCCTGTGGGTGCTGGGATTTGAACCTAGTCCTCAAGAAGAGCAAACAGTTTTCTTAATTGCTGAGCCAGGCCCGCTACTTGAACTTTTTTTTTTTTAAGTTTTATTATTATGTATACAGTGCTCTGTCTGCATGTACACCTGAAGGCCAGAAGAGGGCACCAGATCACATTATAAGTAATTGTGAGCCACCATGTGGTTGCTGGGAATTGAACCCAAGACCTCTGCAAGAAGAGCCAGTGCTCTTACCGTCTGAGCCATCTCTACAGCCCCACTATTTGGACTTTTAACTACTGATGCAAATCAAAACTGCTGAAATGGAGGTGGTGGGCGTGGCGACTGACTTCTGTAATCCCAGTACTCAGGAAGCCGAGGCAGGAAGATCACCAGCCATATTTTACAACCTCTCACTCATAAATATAAAGCTGAGGAAGGATATCTATGACCCCAACGTACTATAGTTTTATGCTGCTAAGGATCATGGGCACAGCCTCACTCCTTCCAGGCAAATGATCTACTATTGGGTAGCATTCTTAGTCCTGGCAGCACAGATGAGAGGAAAAGGCCATGAACTTAAAGAGAAAGGGGTGAGGCTCGTGGAAGGGTTACAGGGAGAGCGAAGAGGGAAATGATGTAGCCGTGTTATAATCATAGACACATATATATTATATAGAGCCAGGTGGCGGCGGCAGCAGTGCACGTCTTCAGTCCCGCACTCAGGAGGCAGAGGCAGACAGATCCCTGAGTTCAAGGCCAGCCTGGTGTACAACTTGAGTTCCAGGAGAGCCAGGGCTACACAGAGAAACCCTATCTTGGAAAAAGGAGGAGGAGAAGGAAGAGAATAAGAAAACCAAAAAAAATTTTTTTTCCTTATTTTTTAGGGTTTTTTTTTTTTTTTTTGAGACAGGGTCTCTCTGTGTTAGTCTTGGCTGTCCTGGACTCACTTTGTAGACCAGGCTGGCCTCAAACTCACAGCGATCTACCTGCCTCTGCCTCCCGAGTGCTGGGATTACAGAAATGCGCCACCACACCCAGCTCTGATGCTCTAATTTTAATCCTCAGTACCACTAAAATAAAAATGAGATAAAACAGGGAGGAGAGGAGGTGGGCGTGGTGACGCACGCCTTTAATCCCAGCATTTGGGAGGCAGAGGCAGGTGGATTGCTGTGAGTTCGAGGCCAGCCTGGTCTACAAAGCGAGTCTAGGACAGCCAAGGCTACACAGAGAAACCCTGTTTTGAAAAGCCAAAAAAAAAAAAAAAAAAAAAAATTAAAAATTAAATCCAACAATGGCAAGCAAGATAGCTCTGCAGGTAAAGGCACTAGCTGCCAAGCCTGATCACTTGATCCCTGGGACCAGTGGAAAAGGAGAACAGACTCCTAAAAGCTGTTCTGTAGTCACCACACACAGGCTGTAGCACACTTGCCACACACAGACATACATGTAAATTGTTTCTTTAAAGAGCCAATGAGAGTGAGGTGTGCTGCTGGGACATACAGCTCGGGGGGGAGGCTCGACTGATGCACCTCAAGTCTGAGGCTCATTCTCTAGTAGGGCAAAGCGTGGGATGTGATGATGGCACACTCCTCTAATTTTAGCACTCTGATAGCTAGGGTAGGAAGACTTCAAGTTCAAGGCCAGCCTAAGTCATAGGGAAACCCTGCTAAATGGGGGGGGGGGGTTGTGAATACAATCGATCTTTTTTCTCCTATAAGTGTATGAAGGGCCAGCAAGATGGCTGAGCTGGTATAAATGCACCTGTCAATCACTGATGACCGCACTTACATCACCTGGATTCCACACACAAACGTGAGCCCACTGTTACTGGCTCTCCTGTCACCTCCACACTTGCACCTCGGCACTTTTTAAACGTAGAGACTGACTGGCCCTGGTCAGCCTAGAACTCATTATTTAGATAAGGCTGGGCTTGCATCCATAGAGACCTTCCCTAAGTGCCAGGATTGAAGGCCTGAGCCACTATGTGAGGCCTACATTTTGTTTGTTTATTGAGTTTAGTATATCTAGTTTTTTGGTGCATGCTATGATGCTGAGAATCAAATTTAGGAACCTGAGTATGCTAGGCAAATGCTCTATTCCTGAACAATAAGTTCAGTTTCCAGTAAATTGATGTAAAATTAAAGTTAAAAGAAAAGCCTAACTTTTTATTGTCACGAACGCTATAGGGAATGCTCGTGTTACGGGGGTGTTGGTGTGGATCGATGATCTGAAGTCGAGATGGCCAGCCCTTTGTGTATTCTAATCCAGGAACATTTTCACAATAAAAGTTTAGGGAGTCTCTGGACAAAAAAGAAAAAAGAAAGAAAGAAAAGCCTAAGAGGAGCCAGGAAATGGTTTATTGGTAAAATGCTTCCCTTGCAAACATGAGCACCTAAGTTAATTCCACATAAAAAGTTAAATTCCCATCAAAAAACAAAAAACAAAAAACAGGCCAAGCATGGTGGCGTACACCTTTAATCCCAGCACTTGGGAGGCAGAGGCAGCTGGATTGCTGTGAGTTCAAGGCCAGCCTGGTCTACAAAGCAAGTTCCAGGACAGCCAAGGCTACACGGAGAAACCCTGTCCCAAAAAACAAAATAAAAAGCAAACAAAAAAGCCAGGCAAGGTGGTGTGCTGGCTGAAACATTAAAAGATGCTGAGCTGGAGAGATAGATGGCTCAGCAGTCAGGAGCATACATTGCTCTTGCAGAGGACCCACGTTCAGTTCCCAGCGCTCCCATCAGGGAGGGCTCACACTGCCTGTAACGCAACTCCAGGGAGGTCCAACACCTCTGGCCTGTGAGGGTCTCTGCACTCATGTGCACATACCCAAACACACCCAGACGCACAGGCACACTCGCACACGCGCGCGCGCGCACACACACACACACACACACAAATGTTTTAAAGGCATTTAAGCAGGTGACAGAAACAGCAGAAAGCTGGAGGACAGTTCTCAGTCTCCAGGATCTTCATGCAGCCAGCAAGCAAGACCCAAGCCAGACCTGACCACATAACTAACTCGTCTTACCTCTGCAAAGACAGGGCACTTGTGTAGGCAGTCTGGCTGCCCACCTCAGGACAATGGACAGGTCCGGAATTGGTCTTACTGGGCCTGATACAGTTCATTGGTATCCAAGTTGAAGGAGAGGGGACTGTTTGTTCCTTCTATGCCCAGAATCTCTTGTCCCCAAGGTATCTTTGAGCCCCAAGGTATCTTGAGTATGCAGCGGCTTGGGGTGGCATTGTGAAGTCACAGAATGGCAAGAGGATGATGGGAGCCATGTTAGGAGGGGCTGGGAGGTGTCTGTCTGGTGTGCACAGAACACTAGCTACACATGGCTCATGCTATTTCACTCTTAATCAACCCTCATGGTGTGAGCAAGGAAACTGGGGTTGACAGGCTAACATCTGACTCCTCTTAAATACTTTCTGCTCTGTAACAAATTGCCCCCAAAACATCATCTCATGGTGTTTTAGAGTTAGGAGCCCATAAGCATTGTTAGGCTCTGGTTTCCCCTGGCTGAAACAAGATGCAGCTGCAACTAATGTGGCAGCCTGTGTCTTTGTTGTTTGTTTTGTTTTTTGTTTTTTTTGTTTTTTTGTTTTTTGTTTTTTTTTTTTTTTGGTTTTTCGAGACAGGGTTTCTCTGTGTAGCCTTGGCCATCCTGGACTCACTTTGTAGACCAGGCTGGCCTCGAACTCACAGCGATCCGCCTGCCTCTGCCTCCCGAGTGCTGGGATTAAAGGCATGCGCCACCTTTTGGTTTTTTGAGACAGGGTGGTTTCTCTGTGTTATCTTGGCTGTCCTAGACTCACTTTGTAGACCAGGCTGGCCTCGAACTCTCAACAGCGATCCGCCCGCCTCTGCCTCCTGAGTGCTGGCATTAAAGTCATGCGCCACCACACCTGGCTGGTAGCCTGTGTCTTTAAAACCAACACTTATGAGATAGAGACAGGAGAATCGGGGTTCAAAGCCAGTCTCCAATACACAGCAAGCTTGAGGCTAGGATGTGCTAAATAAGATTTTGTCTGACTACCACTCCCTCCCCTCCCCCAAATTCCGCAGCCTTAGTTGTGAGGTCTGAAAGCTTGTGCAGGGCTTAAAGATGTCTCCCACCAGGGCCACCCTACGCAGCTGTCTGTCTGCCTGCCTGCCTGGTCAGCTGCGACACCCTGCTGCACCCACCAGTTAGGCAGCGCCACCCTTCCAGCCTGCTGGTGCCTGCCTGGGTGGTTGCCGGTCACACCCGACTCCGAGCTGGGGGTAACCTTTGTCACGGAAGACCTGGACCCCTCCTCACGAATCATCAGCCGGCCTTGGGAACATCATATCGCTGAGACACTGGAGGAAAGTAGATCCCGTTGGGTCGTCTGGCTCAGGATTCGAACCCGAGTTTAGCTGAGCCCCGCAAGCTGCTGCTTCCCTGTGCTAGCCGCCAGATGGCACCCACGCTCTCCGCTGTACCCAAACGTTTGCCTCCCTGGCACATTGTATAGAACTGGCAGCGTCCGCCAGGCACATTGTGTAGAACTGGCAGCGTCCGCTAGGTGTCTTAGGATCACTTGCTCTGCTTCCCAACCTACCACTAATGTGACTCAGCTAAGCTCAGGGAGTGGCTGTCAGGAGTCCACACCCACACCACAGGCACGCCTGATACCGCAGCGCTATCACCTACAGCTGGGGTTGCATTGGTGCCCCAGAAGCTCCAGGTTGAAGTAATCGGCCCATCTTCCTGTGAATAATAGCCCTCTAGCTCTGAGCCATCGACAGGGCACAGTGTGGTCGCAGTAGAGGTTTAATGCCAATGACAGAGTATGTCTGGAAAGTAATAGTTCTGGAGGTGATGGGGTGATTATGTGCTTACTGCTAACTATACACTTAAGATGGCTATAGTGCCGAGCGCGGCAGCCCACGCCTGCAACCCCAGCACTCAAGGAGGCAAGTTTGAAGCCAGCCTGGTCTACAAAGTGAGTTCCAGGGCAGACAGAGCACCCTGGTTCAATTCTCAGAACCCAATGGCAGCTAATAGCCACCTGTAACTCCTGTCCTTCAAGAGATATTGCACCTATATAGTGCACAGACATAAATGCAGGCAAAACACCAAGTAATTAAAAGAATGGTGGTTGAGGTGGGTTGGACAACTGGCTCAGATCTTAATAAAGGACCAGAGTTCAGTTCCCAGCTTCTCCATCACGCTGCTCACAACCGCCTCTGACGACAGCTCCCAGGCGATCCCATACTTCCTGCCTCCACTGGCACACCCTCATGTGCACACATACCTATACACATGTATACATAACTAAAAATAAATCTTCTAAATCTTCAAGGAACCAGAGGGATGGCTCAGTGGTCAAGAGGACCCGAGTTCAGGTCTCAGCACCCACCCCCTGTAACTCTACTCCGGAGCATTGTCTTCTGGCCGCCTCAGGCACTTGGATGCACATAAATGAGCACACAGGGTTTCTCTGTGTAGCCCTGGCTGTCCTGGAACTCACTCTATAGACCAGGCTGGCCTCGAACTCAGCGCTCCACATGCCTCTGCCTCCCAAGTGATGAGATTAAAGGCCTGTTTTGTTTTGAAATTCTTTAAATGGCTGTACTGGTAAATCTGGGTCTGGGGATGTAGCTCAGTTGAGAGTGCCTGCTTACCATGAGGTGCTGGGCTCAGCCTCCAGCACCAAACACACTGGCTGTGTGCACTCCTGGAAACCCAGCCCTCAGGTGGTGAGAAAGAGGATCAGTTTCTTCTCAACTACACATAGATTTGGAGGCTAGCCTTGGCTACATGAGATACCTCCCATTTGCTGAGACTGTGCAGCCTAGGCTGGCACCCAACTTGATATACAGCTGAGGTGACCCTTGAACTCCTGGGCCTCCTGCCTCTACTGTCCAGGGAATTACAGGCATGCACCACCATGCTGAGCAACCTTATGCTTTTTAAAGATGTTTTTACGATTTCTAGTTATAGGTATGTGTACATGTCTGTGTAGGGATGTGCAGTTGCCCTCAAAGGCTGGAGGAGTCAGAGCCAAACTAGAGTCACAAGTGGTTACAAGCCTCCTGACATGGGTGCTGGAACTTGAACACAGGTCCTCTGGATGAACAGTAAGTGCTCTTAAGCAGCCATCTCTCCAGCCCCGCCCCCTTTTTTCCCCCTAATAACAATCAAGTTCCTACAGCAATTTCCAAGCCACTGACTCCACCCCCAACATGCAAACCTGCTTGTCTGCCTGCCTCCGGCTTCTGTTGAGGCAGTGTCTTCTCCTCAAAGCCTTCCCTGCGCCACTTTCCATCCTTTCTGGGCAGCCCCACAATACACAGCTCCCTCTGTGTGTGTGACTGTCCACCCAGAGCAGCAGCACAGACCCGGTGAGGCTGGATCTGGGCAGGCCAGGGCCAGCTTTGTACTAGAAATGGAACCCAGGACCTCATGTGCATGCCAGGCAAGCTCCCACTGAGGAATTGCACCTTTAACCTCACTCCAGGCCCGGTCCTGGTTTCCAGGGCTGTCCAGCTGCAGAACTCAGTGCCTGTCCCCCTCATCTGAGACAGGAAGGTGACACACTGGTAGGCCTATCACTGGATTTCTGGTTGGTGAAGAGTTTGGGGGTGAGGCCTTCCACCAGCAGGTTTCCGCAGGCTGGTGAATCCTGATGGACTGGCCCACGTGACTCATGCTCTCCTGTCCTCTGTGCTTGGCAAGCTCCAAGGGTTGGTCAGTCATGTGGAAGGGCGTGGCTACAGGGCAGATCCAGGCTGCCTTACTTACCTCTCCCCATCGAGGCTGCCACCATGCTTGCTGGCTTTCTCAGGTTGACAGTGTGAAAGTGGGCTATGGCTGGCCCATATGCCCCTGCCTGCAGCTATTCTCCCCAGGCTCTTACTCTAAAACTGTGGGAGGCCTAGGAGTGTTTTGTTTGCCTAGTGTTCACTTTCGCTTTCAAACTTGGGCCTGAAAAACAGTTCCTTCAAATGGAACCTATATAAAGTAAGTGACCTGGGACATGTGTTTGCAGCCTCCTATCCATCCCAAGGTGTAAAGTATCACATGACGGCAAGAGTCGCCTAACCCAGGAGCCAAATGAACAGTGGAGGCACTTGCAGACCTGACCTCCAACCTCTGGCACATATTCCCACATCACAGCTATTCTTAGAGTCAAAAGAATCCCCAAAGCTTGGACAGTGAAGTTTCCAGGGAGCCTGATGAACCACATTCCCCAAGTGAGAAGAAGTGAGACTAGGGTCCTCTTGTACACCCTGCCCAAGTGGTGCTAACAGGGCAAACAGAGAGCCATGAGGCCCAGAGCTGCCCACCAGCACCAGGCAGGGTATGCCACAGCCACCAAATACGGATATGAGGGAGGGCTTGCCCAAGTCATTAGGGTCTTTGAAAGAAGACACCACAGGGAATGGAACTTTGGGTTATCCAAGGAGGTGCCAGGCAGGTCTGACTGGTCAGGGAGCAGCAGGTAGAGTCCTAGGCTCTAATTGGAGGCCCTTGAGGCACCCATTCCTGCATTCACTGCTAGGTGACTCCAGGCCCCAAGGCCAGCATGGACACACACCTGAATGTCATAGCAGGGAGCCTGGAGCAACGGCCTCCACTATGCCTACCTAGTTCAGGGTCAGCCATCCATGACTACCGTCTCCAGCCTCACCCAGCAGCTGCCCTCCACCCCCTCCACCCCCTTCCAATCGGAACAGCTTCCTGAGGTCTGCAGGCCTCAAAACAGATCTGACCTATGGAGAAGTACCCAAACAGCCTCCAGCCCTTCCTGGTCCCAGGCTTAACCCCCATTCCAGAAGGTCCCAGGGCTAACAGTGAAAACACTAGCAGCCCCACTGAGCATAAGCAAAACTCAAAAGCACAAGGCAAACAAGACAAGTCCTGCGGTCTGTATTTATCCAAGCCGCTGTCCCCCTCCAGGAGTGACGGTTGAGGCTCTGCATTAGACCTGGGGCAGGGCTCCCGGCTTGCTCCCTGGAGACCAGCTCCCTGGACTGCCTGGCCTGTCAGTGTCCAGCTAGAGCCAAGTGTCCTTTTCAGCCAAGACCCTCAGTCATGGCCCAGCTTCCTCTGCCTGCCACACCAGTTCCCCAGAGATGTAAGTGGCCTGGACGTGGAGGCTGTCGTCGAGCACCACAAAGTCTGCGGCAGAACCAGAGGGTAAGAGGAGACAACGTAGGGCCGCCCATACCACCAACGGTGGACTCATCCCTTACAACTGAGCCTCGTGGGGGAAACTGAGGCCCAAGACCAGGATCTGGACTGGGAGAGGAACCGAAAGCAAGAGCATCAACTTGGCACAGTTGGGGACAGGCGATTCCTGTGACCCTCACATGGCCTAATCTTAGATGCCAGAAAGCCAGGCCAAAAGCCAGTGTGGTAGCACATGCCTGTGATCCTAGAACTCAGGAGGCTGACGCAGGAAGATTACCATGAATTTGACGCTAGTGTGGTCTACATACATGGCACAGTGGACTTTAGGCCAGCCAAGGCTACACAGTAAGACCGGGACTCAAAAACAAAACCAACCGACCAAGCGTGGGCCAGCCAGGAGATGGCTGAGTGGGTACAGACCCTTGCCTCCATCCCAGTCTGACTTAGTCTGAACCCTGGGACTCACAGGGTAGAAGGAGAGAACCAACTATACCAAGTTGGCCTCTGACCTCCACAGGTGAACTGCAGTGCACACAAAAAATAAAGGTAAGGCTGCACAGGCCTGTAGTTCCAGCACTTGGGGAGGCAGAGGCAGATGGGTCTCTAAGAGTTCGAGGCCAGCCTGGTTTACAAGGTGAGTCCAGGACAGCCAGGGCTACACAGAGAAACTCTGTCTCCAAAAACCAAGATAGACAGGCAGACAGTCTGTGGTGGGAATGGCCCCTGAGGTGCAGGGATAGATAACACCCACCCCTTTCAGCCCTTACTCAACTCCTACATAGGCACTCACCTGCATCAGCACCGAAATCCAGGCTTCCCTTGGTCTTCTCCAGCCCCAGCAGCTGTGCCGGGTGGAGGGACGCAGCTTCCAGGGCCGACTCCATGCTACAGCCTGCTCGGGAGCACACTGTGGTGAATGCCTGCAGCCCTTCCTCCCAGGAGCAGCTTCGAGCTTCGGCTTTTAGGGCCTTGGCTTGGCAACAGCCCAGGACTCTGCAGCAGCTTAGGGAGGTCCCTCACTGCCCTAGCTGTGGAAGACACTGCTCACCTCCTCTTCTCCAGCCCTGCAGGGAACCTATCCTTCCAACAGACTGGACATGGGGTGTTACAGTGTTTTATGGTCGTAGCCCTTCCTGCCTACTTCTAGTGCAAAAAGGCATACTTGGGCCCGCGAGGCCACCAATCCAGCTGCCAAATGGGACTCTGAGCTCTGAGCAGAACCTAACCCGAGGCCTGTTACATTCACTTTACTATATCACTTCTTGCCAGGATACAACTATCTCCATTGTCCCAGGCCACCCCCAGCCTATTTTCTCTAAATAGGACCCTGACATTGCCCACAGTCAGCCTTGAGATGCTGCCAGATGTTTCGGAGGGCCCTGCAGAAGCTGCTCCAAGCCCCAGGAAGCTACTTTTACTCCACCCCACCGATACTGCCCCTGCAGAGTCCCACTATCCGATAGGCCTTGGCCCCTCTCTAAGCAGTGTGACCCTGCTCTGCCAGGACCTCACAGCTCCACACGGTTCATCATCCTGGCTCCAGTGACTGGCTGCTCACCATCCTCCCACAGCCTGAGCTCTGTTCGGGAATGACTACGGCCATTTCCATCTGGCAGAAGTCACACCACCTCACCCCCCAGTTTCCAGGTAGTTGGAGGATGTCAGGACAAACTCTCATTTCCCCACCTCCCTTCTAGCTTTCTGCAGATACAGTCTCCACCCTCAGACAATCAGGAACAGCAGCCCACTGACCTGTAGCCTGCAGGAAGTGCCGGATGCATACATCCATGGGGGCTATACTGCCACTCAGTGTCTTGGTACCTTGAGAACAGAGAGGACAGGATTGTGGGGAGGGAGTTGCTGTGGGCCTGGCAGCCGAGCGGACAGAAAAGACATGCCCAAGTTCTGCCCCCATGCCAGGGAGAAGCCAAGAGACTACACATACGTGGGTCCGCACGGAAGTCACTCACCTGCAATGTAAGCTATTAGCCCGTCTACCTCCACCTCCTGCTGTCCCAGCGTATGGCGGCCATTGCCCAAGCCCAGGGCAGGGACAGCATCGGTGACCAGCACCAGCCCTGGAGGAAGAGGTGGCTCAGGACCTGGCCGGCTGTTATCCTACCTGCCCTACCCTTCCCCGCAACTCACCCTGGGGATGGGCCCGGTGGGCAATGCGCAGGGCTGCAGGATTAGTGTGTATGCCGTCGGCGATCATCCCATAGAAGATGCAGTGGCCTGGGGGCAGCTGGTCGCTGGTCAGAAGCCCTACTATGCCTGGGTCTCGGTGATGGAACTGAGCAGGGCAGGAGGGAGTAACTGAGTGACAGCGGTGGCCAGGGAGGCCCCTCCCACCCAGGGGTGACACTCACAGGCAACATGGCATTGAAGAGGTGTGTGATGAAGGTAGCCCCACTCTGCACTGCTCCTTCTGCGGCCCGCAGGTCGGCCACTGAGTGCCCTGCATGGGGGACCTGAGATCAGCTTCTGCAGCAGCAGAGGACCTTGAGCAGGCAACCAGGACAAGTGGCCCCTCACCTAGAGACACACAGATGCCCTGGGCCGTCAGTGCCCGGATCACTTCATGGCTCCGGTCCAGTTCAGGGGCAAGTGTCACAATGCGGACGTTGTCCAGGGACCCGTATGTAGCCAGCACATCATGAAAAGCATTGGCTTCAAAGGAGCGGAGGTAGGCCTCAGGGTGTGCGCCCCGCTTCTCCCGGCTGATGAACGGGCCCTCCAAGTGCACCCCTGGAGGAAGGGACATGGGTGCTTCTGGCAGGCACTCCCACCTAGCAGCCCCACCCTAGTCCCTCAAACCTGCCCTCCCTTCCCAACGGGGCATTCTGAAAGGAGTTGAGCACTCACCGAGGACCCCTGCCCCATGGGGGCCTCCACTCTTCACAGGGATCTGAGGAAGGACCTGGGGGGAACCAGCTGTTAAAGCCCTGCCCCCAGAGGCCACAGCCCAACCAAGGTCAGATTCTTAGGTCAGAGTTTAAGACCCTAGCCCAGCCCAGCCCAGCCCTACTGTCCTTCCCCACAGGTGCTGGAAGATGGCTGAAGGCCCCCCCAAGCGGTTAGGTGCAGGAAGAAATGACAACAAGGAATACTCAATGAGCTACCTGAGGACCAGGAGATGGAAGTATTCCCAGGCCACACATGCACCAGTGCAGGCATGAAGGGCTGCTCTAACTTGCTTCCGCCTTCAAAGCGCTTCTGCCAAACAGCTAGACTATAGTGGCCAAACCCTTGAAAAAGTGCCACCCTAAGCTGCAGGACAATGAAGCAGACCTTGGGGTGGCAGGAGGGAGACAGGTGGAAGAAGCAGAGGGCTGGAGGATAGGAACGGGGCTCAGCACTGGAGCCCAGCCCATTCTGGTCAGAAAGGTCAGGGCCTTAGCAAAGAGCGAGCAACACTTAACTTGGTCTTGGAGAAGACCCAGTATAGCCATAACCCTCCCTCCAGACCCTTCAGCTCTTGAGCAGGACTTGGGGAGATGGGGAAGAATGGCGATTCACAGCTCCTGCAGCTACGGAAGTTTCCCAGGCAAAACAGTGATGCCCTTCCTCGAAATGATCCACTTTGAAGAAAAGCAACGGGCCTTAAATACCCTTGAGCCGAGTATGCTTGCACATGCCTAAAGCCCAAGCACAGGCCAGCCTCCGCTACATAAGAAGTTCAAGGCCAGCCTAGGCTACATGGTTCCCTGCCTCAAAATAAACAAAAACAAACCCACACTTAAATCTGAGGACGAAGAATGAGAGAAGGGCAAATCAGACTTGGGGAACAACTAGGTGGACTTGAGACACATCTCAGCTGGAGAGAACTCAGGAAGATCAGACCTCACAGAACCTGGCACCGTCAGAAATGCCCAGGGAGGGGCCTCGGCAGAGGTGAGTGGACTACAAATGTTGAGACGTTTATGCTATTCAGACTCTTAGCGCAGCTCCCTCTGAGCAAAACAGGACTCTTCCCAGGGGATTTAACAAGGCCCAGAGACAGGCCTGAGGCAGTACAACAGAGGTGCCCCAGAAAGCTCCTCCCAAAGGCTAGGTGCTCCTAGTGGCCTGCTAATGCCAGCCGTGTGCAGAACCCACACGGAGTTCCCCAAGGAACAGAGGAAGAAATGCTAACAAGATGACCAAGGCAGTGGAGAGAAGATGCCAAGAGGAGACAGAGGAAAAAGCCAACACTGATACCCTCAGGCACTGAGAGACCAGATGGGGTGACCAGGAGCAACACGAGCTCTTCTAAACTCAAAGGCATGCAAGAAGCCTGTGGGATGAACTCCAGGATAGAAGCCAAGGAGACGTCTAGAACATGGGGCCAAGAAGAAAGAAGGTGAGAAAAAAAAGAGAGAGAGAGAGAACAGACCTAGAAAGTCCGACACTAGACAGTGGGGCTCCAGGGAGACAGTGAAACAGGAAAAGAGTCACGAAAGAACCAAGTTAACAGAAGAGGCTTAGACAGCGTCAAGCTGAACTTCCCACTATGTCCAGCAGGCAGCAAAATTGATAGACACCCCATCCCCATGGCATGACACCATATGTCAGGTCTAGGGACAAAAGCAGATCTTAGTATATAAATGACAAGGTTACGCCTGTATGTACACCTGTCCGCCAGAAGAGGGCACCAGATCTCATTATAGATGGTTGTGAGTCACCATGTGGTTGCTGGGAATTGAACTCAGGACCTCTGGAACAGCAGCCAGTGCCCTTACCCTCTGAGCCATCTCTCCAGCCCAACAAAAAACAGATCTTACAAGCTTTTAGAGAAAAAGTGGTCACCCACAAAGATCAGTTAACAAGTAGATGGCTTCCTACATTTTTCCCCCCTCCGAGACAGGGTTTCTCTGTTAGCCTTGCCTGTCCTGAACTCGCTTTGTAGACGAGGCTGGCCTCAAACTCACACCAATCAGCCTGCCTCTGTCTCCTGAACCACCTTGTGGGAATTGAACTCACGGCCTTAGGAAGAGTAGCCAGTGCTCTTAACCTCTGAGCCATCTCTCCAGCCCCGGCTTCCTACTTCTTAGCGACAACGTGAGATGTCTAAAGGCAGTAGACGCGAGCCAGGCATGGTGCCACACCTTCAATCCCAGCATTTGGGAGGCAGAGGTAGGATCTCTGTGAGTTCAAGGCCAGCCTGGTCTACAAGGAAAGTTCTAGGTCAGATAAGACTACAGAGAGACCCTGTCTTAAAAAGCAAAACAAACAAAAAAGATAGTAGACACAGCACTTCTTTTAACATTCTGGAGAAACTGGTGTAGTGGTGTGCATCTGTTGCCCCCATACTGAGGGGATTACTTGAGCCCAGGAGTATGAGATCCACATACAACACAGCAAGACATTCTAACCAAACAAAAAGGGCAAAATGCAGCTGGGCAGCTTTGGGCTTGAAGATATATCGCCATGGAAGAGCACTCTTCCTCTACAGGCCCCAGGCTCAATCCTCAGCAACACAGAAATATGCTTATTTTATGAGTGCTTCTATGTATGTTTGTGAGCCACATGCACGCCTGGTACCTGTAGTGTCCAGAAGGGAGTGGCAAATCCCCTGGAACTGGAATTACAAGCAGCTATAAGCCACATGATATGGGTGTTGGGAACCAAAACTGAGTTCTCTACAAAAACAAGTGTTCTTAGCTGTTTGCCAAGCCCAAACACAAATGTTCTTACCTATACCTCTAACCCAAACCATGGCTCAGGAGAACAAAGGAATAGTTAGGAGTGGTGGCACACGCCTTTAATCCCAGCACGCAGCAGGCAGAGGCAAGCCAACCTCTACGGGTTCCAGGACAGCCTGGTCTACATAGTGAATTCCAAAACAGCCAGGACTACCCAGAAAGACCCTGACTTAAAAACAAACAATCAAACAAAGAGAAGGCCGAGCTAGAGAATGGGCTCGGCACTTAGGAGCATGTACGACTCTGCAGCAGAGGACCGGGTCAAGTCACAGTGCCTGTACAATCACATGCAGACATACTCACCTACACAGAATTTAAAATGATAACTCCGGCTGGGCGTGGTGGTGCACGCCTTTCATCCCAGCACTCGGGAGGCAGAGGCAGGCGGATCGATGTGAGTTCAAGGCCAGCCTGGTCTACAAAGCGAGTCCAGGACAGCCAAGGCTAACACAGAGAGACCCTGTCTCGGAAAACAAAACAAAACAAAAATGATCACTCTTCAAAGAAGCAGCAGCAGCAGCTGCTGCCACCACCTGCAGGTGACTTAGCAGCTTAAAAAACAAGCAAGAGTCAAGCATGACCGTACGTGGGAGGCTGAGACAACAACAGGTCAAGGCTGCCTCAACTACAACCAATGTAGGCTAGATTCTTTTTGTTGTTTTTCAAGACAGGGTTTCTCTGTGTAGCTTTGGCTGTCCTGGACTCACTTTTGTGGACCAGGCTGGCCTCGAACTCACAGAGATGCGCCTGCCTCTGCCTTTGGAGTGCTGAGATTAAAGACCTGCACCACCTGCCTGGCTGGGTCTCCTGGTTTCTAATACAATGGGGTAATGTTTTTATACTCAAAGCTGCCCACAGTTTCTGCCATCACTTCCTGTCTCCCAAGACCTTCATCCTAAAAGTGTTTTCTGACAGCCTATGAGGTAGACTTGGTCTAACGTGGGCTGCCAGGAAGAAAACGTTAGGACTATTAGTCATTACTCCTACTGAGGGAGAGCCACAGCCTTGCACCCGCCAGTCAAACCTGCCGCAAGAGGAAAGCCTATGGTGGGCATGGGCTAACAGGACAGCAAGGCCTTCTGGGAAGAGCCTGGGAGGAGAGCCTGGAGCTGCTGGAATGTGCCTGGGGGTAAGAGAAACAGCTTAGCTGGTAGGAAGGCAATATTTGTAGAGGAGGGGTCCATCCAGATACCTGTCACTTTGAAAAGTGACCCTGGGTCTTGCCAGAGATCAACTGAAAGGACCAAGTACTTATCTGCAGGAGGACAATAGGTTGCACTTTTGACAGTGGGGTGGGAGAGCTGTGGGGAGATTTCCAGAAAGACATCCCTGGGTGACACTCAAGGAATGCTCACTTAACATGTGTCAGTCACCCACCACTCTCCTCACTCTAGGTTTAGTGAAACTGAGGCTCAGAAGTGAGTAAGGTTGTCTCAAGTCTTCCAAGGGTAGCAAGCCAAGAGGCCAGAACGAAGCCTACGAAGCAAGGGCCCAGTCCACACTCAGCACCCACAGCTCTGATTCTGTGTCTGCACACCCAGAAAGGAAACCACGGGCAATCACACACTCCCTGAGCCTGCAATGGGTCCTATCCTGGGAGAAAAACCGGCTGAGGCAACTGGCAACAGGAAGAGAGTGAATCCACTCAAGTATGGTTAACAGCATTCATTTCAACTCCCCAATTGCATTGCCTAAGAGAATACAACGTTTTTAAGCAAGAATTCAGGACTGCGGGACGAACCTGCAGGTTACACACAGCTGCTCTTGAACGATGCCTAAAGAAGCATGTGTTAAAAACGGGGAAAGCCTTCACTTGGAAGAAAGAAAGCAGACCTCCCTCTAATTGGAAGGCGGAAGGGTGAGGAAAGCAGGACAGCAGCCAGTGAAGAGGAGGAGCAGCTCTTTCTGAAAGGCTTTTTCATGTGAGTCACCTAAGCAGGTAGGTTAGGGAGGGACAACCCTGACTAGAGACAATGGCTGTGGCAGAAATCCAGGCAACTTTAGTTCAGGAGGCCCAGAGGCTGCCTACAGGGCGTTGGGAGGGTGTGGCAGATGACAATGGTGACAGAAAATGTGGGGACAACTGCACTGGCAGTTGCGCCAGGACCCAACTGAATGAGAAAGAGGAGGACCCCCTCAGACCCAAGTGGAGGGAGACCAGATCCAGGTGACGAAAATGCTCCTGCCCCTGGGGGATGGGCCCCTTTGCTCAGGCGTAGGGCAGCCTGATCTCACCTTGTGATAAACCTCTGGTGGGGAAGTGACCAGGGTGGGACAGAAGGAAGTGACACCGTGGGACAGGAGCCTCCGGGCCACTAGGGCGACCCCAGAACCCACATCCTCCGTGGCCTTGGAGAAGTCAACACCAAATCCACCTGTGGCCACAGAAAACAAGCGGGTAGCACAATGCTCAGAGCTCCTCCCCTGGGTTCCCTGGCCCAAGCCAGGCCGCACCGTTGATCTGAACATCGATAAAGCCCGGTGCCAGGATCCGGCCTCCGCAGTCCCGCTGCTCATCAGCCACACGCCTCTCCTCAAAAAACAGCTTCTCGGGATCCAGGATTCGGCCCCCTCGCACCCACAGATCCTCCCTGAGGACAGAGCAGTCGGCATTTGGATCACCACCAAGCCCTAGAGCCAACACCTAGTTCCCTCTCACCCAGCTTGTCCCTGCATCCACTTAGTCCCAGCCACACGCCCAAGACAGTCCTCCCTCACATCCCTGAACCTAACTCGGCCGCTCTCAGGGCTTAGAACTTACACTAGCCCCATCCCCGCACCCAACACTGGTGTTATCACCAGTTCTATACCCAGCCCAACCCTGCCCCATGCAGCCCAGACCTGAGCAGCGTGCCGCCGCGCAGGATGCGGCAGTTGGTGAACTGGAGCACTGGGGCCCACACTGCGCACTGCCCGCCACGCATCGTGAGTCGCACCGAACCCAGCAAGCTAAGAGCGCAAGCCGGCAGCGTCCGGAACAGCGGTATTCGGAAGCAGAGCCAGGCCGCACCACGTGACTCAGCTGAAGGGGCTATCACGTGGCTGCCGGGACCATGTGACCACAGCCACATGATGCAGCAGTTCCGACCCGCAAGCCCACTCCGCCCACAAGAAGCGCGAGAACACAATCCAGTCACATCCGAGAACTTTTATTGGACACAGCTGGGAGCCAGCCCTGGCAAGCAGCAGCATTCTCCCCTCCACCCTGGCTGTCCAGGACTGATGGGGAGGGCGGCTCCATCCAGGGCGTCTCAGCAACAGGAACCCCACAAGGCAACACTCTACTAATGATTACTATATAGTTGGGAGCCAGGGCTGCTCCACAGACGCATGAATAGGTCAAATCTTTTATAAATAAACATCCAGTGAAGAGAAAAATGACAACTCTATTTCATCCTTATACACAGAGCACTCTAGGGTGATGGGTGGGGTAGCCAAGAAGCTGGCATCCTCACTGGTCAGGGGCCTGGATGGGAGATGAGTGGGCCCAGATGTCCACAGCACAGGGCAGCAGGGACCAGGCGAGGGCAACAGACAATGGGCACTAGGACACTGCGCATTTACAAGACCAACTACTGAGGGGGCAGCTGCCTGTGCATGTGTGTCAGGCTGTTCGTTCTGGAATGAGGAGGGGTGGTCTTTACATCCTATCCTGTGACTGGTGGTGGAAAGGACTACTTTGTGGAGAGGATTAGGGCCACGATGAGACCGTAGAGGCCGAGCACCTCCGCGAAGATGAGGATCAGGATCATGCCCACGAACAGCCGTGGCTGCTGGGCAGTGCCCCGAACACCAGCATCCCCCACGATACCAATGGCAAAGCCAGCAGCCAGGCCACTCAGCCCCACACTCAGGCCAGCACCCAGCTGAAGAAAACTCCTGGGGAGAGAAGAGATACAGGCTGTCAGCAATCTGTCTGTACACAGGAAAATGATGCCCTTCACCGGCGGCGGCGGCGGCAGGACAGGGCCTGCACTCACCTGTAGAGGGTGATGCCATCAGTCAGGGAGTTGGCGATAAGTACTGCCACCACCAGGCCGTAGATGGCGATGATCCCAGCCATAACCACTGGGATGATGGACTTCATGATCAGCTCTGGCCTCATGACAGACATGGCAGCGATGCCAGTGCCACTCTTGGCTGTGCCATAGGCGGCTCCCATGGCTGTGAAAGGAGATGAAGTGAGCCTAGAGCATCACGCAAGCTGCCTGGGGAGCTTTTTGCATACTGCTCCCTAAGTCATCACCCACTAGAAGAACTGAAGGCATGCAGCCAGGCAGGAGCCTCGGGAGCCCAGCCACTTCCCTTCCACTAGCAGAACCATCGCCCAACCTCCTAGTCCACGTCTGCCTGCAGAAGTCCTGCGGTCACAGGGGCTCCGGCTCTGCTGGGAAAGCAGACTTTGCTCTCTAACACTGCTTTTCCCTAGCTTGTGACCTCTGGCAAAACAGTCACATGGGAAGAGGCAGCTGTACCAAGAATAATGGCTTGCTTGAGACTCTGGGCACCTCTGCTGCACACCGTCAGTTCCAGGCACTTCCCGCATAGGAGGAGGACCACCTCTCAGCTGCCTTGAGGCCTTGTCCTGTGTCAGTCCCGCCTGCAGGGGGGCCTTCCAACCTTCCATGACAGGACAGCAGGGTCACCTGTCTTCTGTGATGCTGTTCCCCAACTCCAGCCTCCCCAGGAGAGGCTGCCTTCCTTTCAGGCCTCTGTTTCCTCTCCTGTCTTCAGTTCCTCTTTCTCTCTGTCACTTGTTCTCTAGGCCCTCTAAGAACTATTGAGCCACTTACACAGGTGACACTGGCAGCCTCCACACCGGACTTCCCCCAGGCCATGGCCACTCTGGGGGCAATGGTGTATAACCCGATGCACAAAAACACAGGCTAGAGGTGAAAGGGACCCGAACAGCCCCAACCACTCCTTTAAAGAATTTATTGACCTCACTGGACCACAAAAATATGCCTACTGTGTGCCCAGTACTGAGGAGGGCAAAGGTCAGAGGGTGCTCTGACTTCTCCAGAGCTCAGGGAGCAGCAAGAAGACAAGACAGTGACTTGACACAGCAGCATACTCAGCAAGGAATGAGAGCAGGAAGAGAGAGCAGGAAGTAGGGGGGCCGCACCAAGGGGAGGAAGGTCTGAAAAAGGATCATGGCCCATGGAAGCGGGGACTGGGGCGGTGACAAGGTAAGCAGCAGGGCAGAGGGAAACCAGGCGGAGGGTAAGAGTCTTTTTTGTTTTGTTTTTTAAAAAGACAAGATTTCTCTTGTAGTCCGGCTGTCTTGGACTCACTTTGTAGACCAGGCTGGCCTTGAACTCACAGAGATCCGCCTGCCTCTGCCTTCCGAGGCGTGCGCCAACATACCCAGTTGGGTAAGATTCTTGACAGCACATTCAGACACCAAACAAGATACTGCTAGATGAGATTAACCGGAAGAGGCAGGGCCCAGGAGAGTTTGTCTCTTCTACGCCATCTTTAGATGCACAGGCACTGCCTAACTTCAAGCTTTGGGTCCTCTTCTTTCTTTCTTTTGTTGTTGTTTTTGTTCTTTGAGAGAGTTTCTGTGTAGCCCTGGCTGTCCTGGACTTGCTTTGTAGACTTGGCTGGCCTTGAACTCACAGTGATCTGCCTGCCTCTGCCTCCCGAGTGCTGGGATTAAAGGCGTGCGCCACCATGCTGGGCTCTGGGTCCTTTTCAAGAGATATTTCCTGGAACTACTCTGGTCAGTGAATTTCTTAGGCCAGATCCATGCTCAGCTCTATCACCTAGTGCAAAACTTGAGTGTTCCAAGGGCTCACTCCTGAGGACATGCTACTAAACGTTGAGAATACAGGCTGCCATGTGGGACTGAGGATAAGCACCGAGCAGTGGGAACTCTGCACCCCAAAAGGTGGGATTCTGAGAAAGGCAAGAGTGAGTCTGGCCCTTCCCTTGAGTACAGTAGGTAGATCATGGGGCTGAAGGGTACGCGGCAAGAGGAAAGACGATGAAAACAGGGATGCCGCCAGGGACCAGGGCAACAGGAGGAGAGACTAGCTCAGGCCCAGACAGGAGCAGGTATTCAGAAGGCTATGCCTAGCAGGATGCAGAAGGCAGACCTGCTGACAGCGCAAATGCAATGGGGCAGAGAGAGCAGGACCTGGAGGCACTTCCAGGAAATCAAGCAAATACAGGGAGGAAGTCACAGAAAATACAGAAAAGAAGCAACTGGCAGTTTCATGGAGCACATGATGAAGAAAGACCAAAAGGATATTTGTCATAAGAAAAAAAGGGAAGCTAAAATGTGAGTAGGGAATGGAGGCCTCACAGATGTGCGCAGACCTCAGTCAGTTAAAGAACAACGGTCTTAAAACCTGGTCAGGCAGGCAGGCAGTGCTGGCGCAGCCTCTGATCCCAGCACTAAGGAGACAGAGGCAATTGGATTTCTGAGTTCAAGGCCAGCCTTGTCCACAGAGCTAGTTCTAGGGCAGCCAGGGATACACAGAAAAATCTTGTCTTGAAAAACTGGCTTCCCCCCACCCCCGGGGGGGAGGGGAAACTTGGTTACTTAGTTGAGCATTGATGGCGCACACCTTTAATCCCAACCCTCAGGAGGCAGAGGCAGGTGGATCTCTTGAGTTTGAGGCCAGCCTAGACTACAAAGTGAGTTCAGAGTTCAGAACAGTCGGGGTTACATATAGAAACCCTGTTTTGAGAAAAACAAAACCTTGGTTAGTTTGGAGGGCATGGGCCAGTCACTGGGACTAAGCCTCAAGTCCTCCCAGCAGCGGCACCAGAGGCTGGAAGAGCAAACACATGCTACACAATAGCACACTCAGAAGGAAAAAGTGAAGTCAGAAGGTGATTCAACTGGCCAAGTAAGAGGCTAACCCCACAGGAACTGAGAAGCTGCTGTGAAGGAATGGGCCTGATAGCATGTAGATTTCAATCCTGACAGAAGTAGGGCCCGGCAGGAGAAGCCTAGACCACCCACACCCAGCTTTCAATAAATAGCACAGAGACACCTGTTGGCCATGTTTGGCACATGTAGGGTCTTGGCAGGCTCAAGAAGTTAGGTGAAGTAAAAGCACTCTGGACAAATTTAGGGTTGCAGGAGCCATTGTGACAGCCAGAACATGAGTTCCACATGGTCAGGGATGTTGTTTCTGTTCACTGGAGTTCTCCCACTATCTGGGACACAGTAAGACTGCAATAAAGATTTGCTGAATCAATTTATGAATAAGTGACAACCACAAAAAGTTATTGCACGTGGCCAAAATTGGGGAACCTATGAACATATTCTGGGGGCAAAAGAACAAAAGGGAAAATGCTCGCCAGCCTTCCCTAAGGAGCCCTAAAAAACTGTGGGGAGAACAGGCGTGGCCTAAGGGGAGGAAAGAAGCAGTCTAGACCACATCTCCCACCACAAATGAGCCCTTGCTCCAAGGGGGTGGGAACAGCAGGGCTCTCTCAACAGCACCTGACAGGCCCAGGCAGGGGGAGGTCACCAAGACAGACAACCCTCCCCCAACTCCAATCTGCACCCTGTGGGTGTTTACAGTCAACAGACACTGTTTAGAGTTCAAACTCTCCGTGTACCTGCACAGAGGGCCAGCCTCTCCATCTGCCAGGTAGGGTGGGGCAGGGCGAGGTCATTTAAGCCAAAGACCAGACCTTCCAGAGGAGGCCAGACCAGTCCCTGGGGGCTGTGACTTACCTCCCTCAATCCCACATTCTTGGGTCTGGCCCAAAGGCTTTTCTCCCAGGAAGGCCAATTTTCACTAAATTTGACACCGTAGAACTGTCAAGGCCCAACTTCAGAAGCAAAGTGCCATCAAGAACACTGCCAGGCTTTTCCTTTTCTGAGCAAGGAAGCATCTCCCAGCTCCAGCCCCTCACCCACCCCCCACAGAAGAGGAAGGTCATTCATTCACTCATCCATCCATTAGGTCCAGGACTGAAGACTGAATCCTGTAAATGCTAGCTCTCTAACCCACTCTCACCACCACCCCCCCCCACCTCAAAGCACAGACCCTCAGCGACCATCTACTCAACCATCCATTAAAACCAAACCCACTTCCATAGGCGCTAACCTGAGTCCTTGCAGGTTCCCAGGACCAACCCCTCAGCCCAGCTTTCCCAACCAACCCACACCGATGACAGAACTATTGGGAAACCGAGACAAGCCTCAACCGGAAACACCTGCCTCACCCAGGGTACAGACCCACCTGACCCCCGGCAGCCTAGCCGCCATAAAAGCAGGGCTGGTGAACCTTAGCGGGGACACTGGCTCCCTCTGGCCAAGAGGCCGGGGACTCCCGTCTTAGGCCTGCTGACGCCTACGGACTGGCGCCTTTCAAGATGTGATGTCACATCTGCCCGCAGAATGCGGGATGCAGAGCAGACGCAGGAGCCGGCACTGAATCGCGCGCCGCCCCCCGCGCCCCCACCCCACCTTCATTCCTACTTCCCGGGGCTAAGATGGCAGCCACATCGCCGCCCCACCCCCGCACAAACGAGGCACCACAGGCAGGCTCATGAGACCCGCACCCTGACCAAACCCGCAAAGCCCCGAGCTCCATAAACTCAACTGTCCCCGCCGCCCAGGGGCTGACCCCCTACCCGCGCCGTAAGGCCCGACACCCACATAGCTGGGGATGACGTCAAGGTGACGTCACGCCCAGCCCCCGGTGAGCAGCGGGCTAGATTCCCGCACCGCTTCGGCAGCCCCTGCTCCTCCTGCTGCGATGCTCACCGCTCAAGGACATGGCGCACGTCGCGCCTGTCACAGCGAAAAACGAAGCGTATTCGGGGTTGTTCTTGATGTCAGCCATGTCTGCAAGCGGGAGAGAGCAAGGTCAGCAGGCGGCGGCGGGGCTAGGATGGCAGGAGAGCGAGCGGGCGAGCGAGCAGGCCAGCGAGGACTCTCGAGGCGGCGGATGCGCGAAGGCGACCCCGCCACTCAGGCGCTGCGCTCTAAATACCAGCTCCGCAGAGCAAAATGGCGGCCGCGGTCGCGTCACATGATCCGGGCTCCGCCCCTACGGGCTGTACCACTTTGCGCCGGTGGGGGAGCGCGGCTCCAGGCTCTCCAGCAGCCCCTGGACAGTGTCTGAGCCCCGCTACCAGCCTGCTGGGCCCGGGTCCCGGCGCTTGGCCTTGCCTGCGTCTTCGCTGGTCCGATGCTCCGCTCCGACGTCTTCTCGGACCCTACCGTGTTGGGCTCATCGGCCCCTGGGGCGGGGCCGTAGCTCATCATATTAGCATACGGGGTGGAGCCTATGCTAGCCCGCCTTCTCTGCGGCTGCGCGGCCCCCACTGGTGCTCGAGTACTCGAGTTGGTTTTACCTGCGTTCCCTGCTGGACAACCGCGGGCGCTGCCGGTGCCTAGGGCTCAGGTTCTCCGTTTTTGCCCTGACAGCTGGGTTGAAGCTGTGGGACCTAGCAGCATTACAGAGCCCTAGAACAGAGGATACCCTTAGTGTGGGGCTTTGCTTTCTCCACCAGCCCCCAGGACCGCCATGCCCCACCCCGCCGGGCTCTAAAGTGCAAGAACCCTAGGTCATCTTACATTCCAAACCCAGGCTCCTGCAGATCCAGGCCCACCGTCTTCCTTTAAATTCCACTGGGGAAGAGAAAAAATGGAATACTTCACCTATCGCATAGGGATCCTGACATCAGCTGAGGGTCGTCTGTCCATCAAGATGTAGCCATGACTGTTTGTTTGGTTTGGTTTGGTTTGGGTCGGGTCGGAGGTTTTTTTATTTTTGTTTTCTTCGAGACAGGGTGTCTTTGTGTAACCTTGGCTATTTTGTACTTACTTGTGGACAAGGCTGGCCTCAAACTCACAGAGATCCCCAGGTGTGTGCCACCACGCCCGCCTCTATTTTATTTTTGAGACAGGGTCTCACTGTGAAGCACTGGTTAACCTGGAACTTGTCATGTAGACCAGGCATATACTACCCTACTTGACGGCCTGTCAGCATTGACACCTGTGAAAGTTAACCCAGCCGGGCGGCGGTGGTGCATTCCTTTAATCCCAGCACTTGGGAGGCAGGTGGATCTCTGTGAGTTCGAGGCCAGCCTGGACTACAGAGGGTGTTCCAGGACAGCCAGAGCTGTTATACAGAGAAACCCTGCCTCTGGGGGAAAAAAAAATTAAAAAAGAAAGTTAACCCTGATTTCTAAAAGTCCCAGACCTTCTTGTTCTTCCAGCACCCATGCAAGGCCCATGCCTGTAGAGCTTTCTGGACCAGTGATGGTTTCCCTAGCAATGAAGTGGCTGAGGCTGCCTCTGCCCACCTGCTGACACCCTTAAAGCAGCCTACACACCCCAGGTACCTGCCTCCCTCCACCTATCGACTCAGGCTGCCTATTTTCCTGTACCCATCCCTTGCAGTATCCCTGAGTCGATACTACCTGGCCTAGACCTCCCTTGAGGCACAAGCTCACATTCCAAGACCGGAGGGCTCTCCCAAGTGGTCGGTGTGCTAGTACCTCAGCTCCGTGTCGGCAACGGAAACCTCTTCCCATCCTGCTACATTCTTAGCCCCACTTTTCACAACACAAAACTCCCTGTGCCCTCCCTCCCACCTTGACTGAACTGCGTCTACCGCTCTTTAAACAAACGTGCCCATGGACGAGCTTGTGTCTCTCTGCCTTCTGAGAGGAGGCTGCGGAGAGCGAGCGCCACTCCTCCTCCCATCTCTTGCTCCACTTGCTCCATTCTGATTTTTGAAATGAATCTTCACCGTTGATTCCACCATGTCACCCCTTCCCTCCTTCTCCAGCTCCTCGCCCTTGCCAAAGTCACACCAGCTACTGTTTCTCTACGTGGAGAGGCACTGGTTATGCTGACTGGCTCGCTGGACTGCTGTCTCCAATGCTTCCTCCTTCTTCATGCTCTTTCTACCCTGTGCCTAGTGCCTGAGGAAGTCAGGAGAGAGTGTCGGGTTCCCTGGGACAAGAGCTACAGATGGTTGTGAGCTGCCATGTAGGTGCTGGGAATTAAACTCTGATCCTCAGCACCAACAGTAAGTGCTCTTAACCACTGAGCCCTCACTTGTTTTGTTTTGCTTTCCTTTTTTCTAATCAGCACTTAATATCCCACAATTCTTTGGTGCTTAGTTACATGCTAGACCCTTTTTTGTGTGCTTCCCTTTGCTGTCTCTTTTTTTTTTTTTAAGATTTATTTATTATGTATACAGTATGCATCAGATCACATTATAGATGGTTGTGAGCCACTACGTGGTTGCTGGGAATTGAACTCAGGAACTCTGGAAGAGCAGTCAGGGCTCTTTAACCACTGAGCCATCTCTCCAGGCCCCTTTGCTGTCTCTCATGACCCGGCACAGGAAGCCCTCCGACCACCCCTCCGTGTTTCTCCTCTACCCCCCCCATGTGTCCCCCCCCCACGTCCTCCTCAAGCCCTATTCTTGCTTTTATTATTAATTCTTTTTTTTTCTAGACCCTGCCCCCAGTATGGTGTCCAGGTCCAGCCTATTTGGGTGGCACAGCTGATCACCTACCTATGTGTCAGGCCCTGTGCTGAGGTATTTGTGGCTATTGTCAGTTAGGATTCTGCTTCAGTCGGACTACTTGTGATGTCATAGCTTACCTGCCACGGGGGTGTGGCCCTGCCCAGGGCCATAGAAAAGAACAGACCCTCCACGAGGTCTCTCTCTCTTACCCCTCTACCCTCTTCTCCTCTCTTTCTCTACTCTCCCTCTTATTCTTCCTCTGTCTCTGTCTTTGTCTTTCTCTGGGGTACCCCTTCCCCCTTCCCTTCTCTCCCCATACTCAATAAACCTCATATAATATAATATCTGTTGCCTGGCATCTTATTATCTTATCATCTTATTTTCTTTTTATTAATTATAACAACCACATCTACTTCGTGGACACAAAGACCAGGTGCCTTTCTCTGGTCACCAGCTAGCAAGTGATGGACTACAGCTCTGGTCCAAGGCCTGGGCATGAGGGCTGAGCAGGCAGTTCAGCCAGCATCCCTCTTCATTCCGTCTCCTCCTTCCTTCCTGGATCTCCCTGGTACTGTGCAGGACCTCACTTTGAGTGGACTCTAGGAAAGAAACCACAGGGGTGCATCCCTGCCTCCTCCCTCAGTGTCACTTCCTCCTTGGCGTGAAATCACAGGTCATGAGTTCTGGCCTGTCACTGTCAGCGGGAATTTCCAGACACTGAGAGGGAGGGGATTTGGAAATGCATGTCAGAGACCCATGGGGAGAGGAACAGAGATGCAAGGCAGCTCCTGAGACAGCCAATGGCACTTTGGAAAGATCCTACAAAAGGAGGCAAGAAAGCTAAGACGCCAAGAATAACATCCCAAACAACTGCAAGCTGGAAAGATGGACTTATTCCAGAGAAGCTGTTTCTTTTAAATTTTTGTATTATTATTATTATTATTTTATTTTACTTGGTTTTGTTTATTTGTTTGTTTTTTAGCTTTTTGATGCAGGGTTTCTCTGTGTAGCCTTGGCTGTCCTGGATTCGCTTTGTAGACCAGGCTGGCCTGGAATTCAGAGATCTGCCTACTTCTGCCTCCCAAGTGCACCCAGCCGGCCGAGGGAAGCTATTGCAAAGAAGGAAAGACTAGGTTTGGTAGTGTGCAGCTGTCAACTCAGCACTTCGGATGATAAGCCATAAAAAGCATAAATTCAAGGCCAGCCTGGACTACACAGCACTGTCTCAAAACAAAAAGGGTGGGGGGAAAAGGAAGCAAGGAAAAAAAAAAAATAGGAACAAGTGGAGGGGGAGGGGAGGGAGAGGAGAGGGAAGGAGAGGCAGCAGCCTTTCAGGGCCATCAAGAACTGTGTGTCTCAGGAGGCGCCTGCCAACTGCCTCCTTCCAATCCACCACGAAGGCATGGGAGGTGGGGGGCAGGGGTGGGGAGGAACACAGGGACATGGACAGACAAGACTATGTAGCAACAGCATCTTGCTCTCTTACTCTGGTGAGAAAGAACATGTGTGGCCCAGACGTGGCTGGTGGAAACATAAAAGTAGCATAGATAATTGCACTATTTTGGAAATGCTCTTTAGAAAAACAAACAAACAAACCAACCTAGCTACTGGGGGCAGGGTATAGCTTGATGGTAGATTATGGGGTCTTGGATTTAATTCTCAGAACAAGAAATAAGTAGCTTATGGGATAAGGATCAAAGAAATAAAAACAGGGCTGGAAAGATGGCTCAGTGACTAAGAGCACTTGCTGTTCCTGCAGAGGGCCCGGGTTCTATTCTCAGTATCCCTGTGACAGCTCATAGCTAGCTTTAACTTCTTGGGAATCCAACGCCATCATCTGGCCTCACGGCACACACATACATACATGCAGGTAAACACCTACATAAATTAAAAACAAACAACCGCAAAGTAAAAACCCTTGCTGCAGCCCGGCGTGGTGGACCATGCCTTTAATCCCAGCACTCAGGAGGCCAAGACAGGTGGATCGCTGTGAGTTTGAGGCCAACCTGGTCTACAAAGTGAGTCCAAAACAGCCAAGGCTACACAGACTGATTAACTCTCTGAAGATGGAACAGGCAAACAGAAAGGCAGCCCTGCCACCAGGGGGCAGTGTAAGGCTCTCAGAGGACAGTTAACTGGAAGCCGGGCTTTGGAAGCAGCATGTCAGGTGCTGGATAAACCTTCAGTGAGAACCTTACATTGCCCCACCCCCACCTCCACCCCCAATCGGCCTCAGACCCTATGTCTCCCCACTTGGTGGCAGGGAATACACTGAGTATCTGGAAAGCAAAGATAGCCTGGAGCCTATTGTGGGAGCAAACATGTCTCTGAACACATCTCCAAAACTAAGCCAAAAATGGGGTTGCTAGATGTAGGTGTGTGTACCGAGGAATACCTGGGGCTCCATCCTAGGCCCTAGAAAAAGCTTATCTCTAAATTAAGTTTTAAAAGGTCAGCCAGAGCCGGGCGAGGTGGCGCATGGCTTTAATCCCAGCACTCGGGAGGCAGAGGCAGGCGGATCGCTGTGAGTTCGAGGCCACCTGCCTCTGCCTCCCAAGTACTGGGATTAAAGGCGTGCACCACCACCGCCCAGCAAGAAAAAGAAGCTTTAAAACAGGAAAAAGACACAATCCAGTTCTGTCTGTCTGTCTCTCTCTGTCCATGTCTTGATGCCAAACACAGGATGGTCCTGAACACTGACAGTAAGAGGAAAGAAATATTTTAGGGAATGCTGGGGTACAGGACAAAACTTGGGGACAGCCCTGTACCAAACCAGCAGTGCAGCAGCAGTTAATTCTGCAATGTTCAGCAGTCCTGCCCTGGAGGGCAGACAGTCCAAAGGTAGAGAGCCCCGTCTTCCAGGAAGGGGGCTTGAGTGGTGATAAACAGCATAGGTAGAGCTCAGAAACAGAGGTCCTGGATTCCTGTGAGGACCTGCAGAACACCAGAGCTCACTGTACCTGTGCTCAATAGTCCTGGGCTCAAGTCCCGCCTGGCCTAAATGACAAGGACTGAGCCGGGCCTCCCAGCATCCTCTGCAATAATCTGCAACACAGCAGGGAAGCCCTTGAATTAAGAGGCAGCAAAGGAACAGACCATAGGCCATATCCATCCTTGTAGCCAGCCCGGGGAAGAGACCTAGGGAGGAAGTGGGCAGCCACTATTTCGTGGAGAAGCCAGCAGGATCCCAGACGAGCTGCAGGCACAGGGAGAAATGTGGTGCCAGAGACCTCACAGGGAGGGATAGACAGGGCAGTGGGCATTTGTACAGGGTTCAGAGAAAGGCGTTCTGCTGGGCCTGGTGGTACAAGCCTGTAATCTGTAATCTCACCGGCTTGGGCGGGTGAGAAGGAAGAACTCAAGCTCAAGCCTGTCTGGGCTGCAGTGTGAGTTGAAGGATAGCGGGGTACCTTAGCACACTCTGCCTCAAGCAACAGAGTGAGGAGAAAAGTCTGGAGATACAACTCAGTGATGTGTACAAGACCTCAAACGAAATTCTCAGTACCACAAGGCATTAAAAAAAAAAAAAGGTTTAAGATTTTAGGAAAGCCGTTAGGCCAGGCGTGGTGGTACACACTTTGGATCCCAGCACTCGGGAGGCAGAGGCAGGCAGATATCTGTGAGTTCTACAAAGTGAGTCCAGGACAGCCAAGGCTAACACAGAGAAACCTGTCAAAAACAAAAACAAACAAAGATGTTAATATTAACTTATGCAAATGTCCAAGTGAAATCGGTTCCTTGTGAATGAGAAATGTGAGTTTGGCATTGAGTGTCACGTCTCACAGGAACCAAGATGACTGGAAACATCTGAGGACTCCTGACAGTGGCTCTTCTCCATTCTTCATTTACTCCAAATGGCAAACCATGAGGACCAAAGGGCAGGAAGCAGGTTACCATGGCAAATGTGGCAGAGTTTGCACCTGGTGCTATGGTGGCTGGTACAGGCATCAGCTCTACTTTTAGGAGGGGCAATGGACCCTTTGCCTATGCCCCTTTTCAAGAGACAAACAGTATATCCTCGACAAAAGGTGCTAGGCACTTCCCGTCCTGTACTCTCAGACACATACATACAAAGATGCCTCTTCATCAGTTATTAATTTTATTTAGGAGTCACATTAACAATAACCAGACATCATCAATCACTTATTTTCACATCACCAAGTTGTATTTTGCTGCAAATCTACTTTGTAAGCACGAGAGAATGTTTGTCACCCTAGTCCGGATGCTCCAGAGGGTCAGTCAGGGACCACCACACTGTTTTCTGTTGTTTTTAAGATAACACCTCACAATGTAAACTAGTCCAGCCTGAAACTCACTGTTAAGTCAGACTTACGCTTGCAATCTTCCTGCCTCAGCCTCCTGAGTGTCGAGATTACGGTACGCACACGACTCCTAACTGGTGACCATTTGGCAAAGCCCCGTAATGACAAGATCCAAAGGGTAAAATTATGCTTGGAACTTTCTCCCCTTCAGCCTTCAGCTTACAAGCTTTTTTAGCCTTTATTTTTATTTTGTGTTTTTGGATGTTTTGCCTACATGTATGTCTGTGCACCACTTGCATGTACTGCCCAAAGAGGCCAGAAGAGGGGGTCAGCTCCCCTGGAACTGGACAGTTGTGAACCATGATTTAGGTGTTGGTAATTGAACCTGGGTTCTCTGGAAGAGCAGACAGTGCTACCCCACCCCACCCTCAGAGACAGGGTTTCTCTGTGTAACCCTGGCTGTCCTGGAACTCTCTCTGTAGAACTCAGAGATCCACCAGCCTCCGCCTCCTAAGTGCTGGGGCTAAAGGTCCACCACCAAGCACAGCTGGCAGCCAGTGCTCTTAATTGATGAGCTGTCCCTCCAGTTCAGCGTGTAAGCTCCTGACCACATGTCCAGCGCTGTGGTGTGATACATAGCACAGGTGCTCTGGTCTCTTCACATGGGAAAACAGGGCCAGGCAGCAACTGCAGAGCAGCCAAGTGGCAAACTAGTAAGGACCAGTCTACAGGGAAATCTTTTGTTTGGTTGTTCCTGCCATGTCACAGGTCAACGTGTCCATGTTTCCACGGACTGCTTCCTTAGTCTTAAATACACTGTTGACAAATTCCATGCAGAATGACCAAGCTTGCAAATAATCTTTTTGTCTGTAGCAATGTACCAGAGGACACTGCATCTAACACCAACAGCACAATCAGAAAGTGATGTAAGCTGGGCGTGGTGGCGCACACCTTTAATCCCAGCACTCGGGAGGCAGAGGCAGGCGGATCGCTGTGAGTTCGGGGCCAACCTGGTCTACAAAGTGAGTCCAGGATGGCCAAGGCTACACAGAGAGACCCTGTCTCGAAAAAAAAAAACCCACTATATATATATATACACACATACATATATACATACATATCTATATTCTTAAAACGCAAACACCTAGTGTTGTTTCATAAATTATTTTAAGAATAAGCTGATTCCTACTCATATCTAGCCAATGGACAGGACATTCTCCACAGCTGGGTGGAGAACAGGGATTGACTCTGACATGAACTCTGGTGCCCCATATTTGATGAACTCCCCTTGGTGGGGAGCCCTGGTGGCACTCAAAAAAAGAATAAGCAGGCAACCAAGATGAGACTTGATAGCCTATGACCATAAAGTGGGGTAGGAGATCCCCCTCGGTCATAGACCTAGGGGAAGGGAATAGGGTGAAAGTGGGAGGGAGGGAGGAATGGGAGGATACAAGTGATGGGATAACAATTGAGATGTAATCTGAATAAATTTTTTAAAAAAAGAAAAAAAAAAAAGAATAAACTGATTATCACCAAGCATGGTGGCACACACCTATAATCCAAGCATGTGGGGCACACACCTATAATCCAAGCATGGTGGCACACACCTATAATCCAAGCATGGTAGCACACACCTATAATCCAAGAATGTGGGGCACACACCTATAATCCAAGCATGTGGGGCACACACCTATAATCCAAGCATGTGGGGCACACACCTATAATCCAAGCATGTGGGGCACAGAAGCAGGAAGATGAGTTCAAGTACAGCTTCAGCTACAGTTAGTCCAAGGCTAGCCCAAGCTACATGACACTGACAATTTTGTCACAAACAAAACCAAACCAAAATATAAACTGATTTTCTGAGGCCCCAAAGGTATATGGTTTATATTAACAAACATTTAATGAACTGGCTTAAATTAGGTTCAGTATTTCTTTGTAATTTTTATTTATTTTTTTAAAGATTTATTTATTATTTATACAGTATTCTGTCTGCATGTGAGCTAGCAGGCCAGATGAGGACACCAGATCTCATTATAGATGGTTGTGAGCCACCATGTGGTTGCTGGGAATTGAACTCAGGACCTTTGGAAGAACAGCCAGTGCTCTTAACCTCAAAGCTATCTCTCCAGCCCTAGTATCTGTTTTTAAAACAAATGTTTAAATGCTTCTAAAATATAAGTTCTTTACACTGCCATCAAATTTTGGCTTGTTTTTGACATCAAAAGCTAATAAATAATAGAAAACATTAATAAAATAAATACTAAGTGGGAACACTTAGCATAAGATAAGAACAGTGATAAGAATAAGAATACAAAGAAAAGGACGCGCACCTTCTGGTAGAAAAGTCGGGACAAAGGGCATATACTAAAGTTACGGAACTGCCTATGCTGTGGGGAGATAGCTAAGAACTTTGCTTATGATGTAATCATGACTAAGCATTGCTCAGTCTTCTTGGGCTAGACCCCTAGGAAGGCCAGTGGGGACCACACAAAACAAGAAATCCAGTATCCAGTCAGGAACCTTGCAGGGCCCTGCACATCCTGCCCACTTAACTCCATTGCTTCGGAAAGGATGCTGAGTCCCAGTGGCAATGTGTGCGTGAGCATCATGACAGCACAGCCTGGAGAGGCCTGGAGCCCTGGAGCTGGTGCAACAGGAGAGTGCTGAGCTGGGCCTAAGGCCTATCATCCCAGCACTTAGGAGACTGAGATGGGTCATGATTTTTGAGGCCATGGTAGGCTACACAGCACTCTCCAGGTTAGCCTGGGCTACATAGGGAGTTCCAGGCCGGTTGGGCTACCTAGTATATAATCTTGCCAGCAAACTTTACAACATTCTGTGGAGGTGAGCAACAACAGTTCCTCCCAGTACCTCTTCCCTGTACCGAGTCATGGTGGAAGAACTGGTCCACTGTGCAGAGTTCAGTTCTAGGCGGGTTTACCAGGTGGGCCCAAGTGGCTCGGGCATCCTTCCTGGCCTGCCTCTGAGGCCACTGCACCCTGCTGAGAACTGATATGAATAGGTGGACAGGGAAGGACGACCCTCCCACAGCAAAAGTGAGTGCCAGTGTGGAGACAAGCACTGGGGCGACACGTGCTGACCCTGAGGCACACAGGTCGTGTGGGAGCCAGGCACCTGCTCTTATGGCCCCGGCACAGCCATTTGGGCCACTGCTTCTTCTCCTTCCTTTGTGGTGCCTAGACCCTCAGGACCAGCTGAGGAAGCTCATGGGGTGGGAGGGAGGTCAGGGGAAATGGAGCCTGCCACAGTCCTCAGAGGCAGCACTCCCCTTGGTATCTGCTGTGTACCAGGCCGGTACAGGGCTCAGGAAGCACAGACACCAGAGACCTGAACGTTGTAATGGGAGAAGGGGCAGCACACAGAAAATATGGCACGTGGCCAGCCACAGTGATAGCAGAGGGTGCAGGTCACACTGGTTTATCAGATGCTGTGTGAGCAGGTCTAGGGGAAGCACAGGGCCAGAGGAGAAGGCAGAGGGCTGGGCTGAGACAAACATGCCATGCTAGGGTTGGGGTGTCACTACAGTGACAAGGAAAGGAAACACAGCAGTCACCAAAATTACACGAGTTCAAGGAGGCTACACGGATGAGAGGCAAATGCCTCACTGAGTCCAGTCATCTCTGAGGAAAACCCTGGAAATGGAACAGACTGGTCAAGTTGGTCAAAGAAAGTCTCTCCAGCAGCCACTTTCAGGTGTGGACTTGCAGTGAGGTGCAGCAAGAGCTCAGGCGCTGCAGAAACACAAAGACAAAAGACATTCCTTCTGGACCAGGGGGTGCTGTGCCATCCCCTATCCAAGTATAGCCCAGGGACATCTCAGAGCATCAGAGGTCTGAGGCGCTGCAGGGTCAAAGCACCAGCAGGGGGCACCACAGACCCACGTTTGGCAAGAAAACTTATTTGCCCTTTCTCAGCAGGAGCTGAGGCACAGGGGCAGAGAAATGTAGCCCTGGGTGGCAAACTGGCACACCTCCTGGAGGTGATGTCTCACTCACTCCCTGCTTCCCGAAGAGGCAGCTGGGCCTCAGTCCCATCACCCCACAGTGTGGCTCAGTCACCATCAATGCAGGCCTGTCACTGGGTGTCAGGGTCTTGGAAGCCCCAAGCCTCCACAGCTGCGATGAGGAAGTTCTCAGAGCAAAGGGGCTGGTTGTTGAAAGTGTCGCAGTGTCCAGTGCGGCCTCGGTTCAGATCCCCGTCAACGTAGAGTGCTTGGCCACCTCCTCCCCCTGTGGGATGTGCAGGTGATCAGATGTCTTTCTGCTCCAGCAACCCCCCAACCCCAGGTACCCCCTCTTCTCTGTCCTCGCACGCTCTGCTAAATAGCAATCTCTGTAAAAGGACCCCTCGGACTACAGAGGGTCCTCTAAGACCACAAGTTTACGGGCCTGGCTCCCTGGCTGATGCTTGCCAGCTAGTCCAAAGCCCCCATCTTTCATGCCTGGTCTTCCCCCAACAACCCAGGTCCTTTTCCTTTGCTTAATATACGTACGTGTTTACAAGGACTCAGCACAGGGGCTTCAGCTACCCAAAATCCTCCATCTTCCCCTCCCAATACAGCTAGGACCCAGAGTGAGGTGAAGGGAACAGGTGCCCACCAATGATGAGGCAGTCATTGCCCCCAGCCATGAACATGGACTCAGTCTTGGAGGGTAGGTTGAAATGCCGGGCAGCCAGGAAAGGTGAGAGGCGATCAGCAGGGTCTGAAGAGACGGGGTGGCCGAGGAGGGAGGGACTGGCTGCAGTTTCTGAGGACTTGAAGGCTGATGGTTTGGTTAACTCTGGGTGCTTGATGACCACCCACTCATACCGCTGTACCTCTGGCTGCAGCTGTGGAGGAATGGCGACAGTCAGGGTTACTGGCATGTGGCACCTCACTGGGCCTTCATGCTCCAAAGCCGCAGCCCATGTCCATCCCATGACTGTGCTGTGCGTGAGTCCCTGAGTGAGGGGCTGTAGCAATAGCACACCACATTAGCAGATGAGGCCCTGCTAGCTCTTGGGGTACTCACAGTCTAACCAGCAAAACCCAGAAGTAACCAAGAGTACATTTTAGGATATTCGCTACAATGAAAACAAAACAAGGCTCTTGTGCAGGGCTGCCAGGCACATGGCCTGGTGACTTCTGAGCCCCTCTAGCCAGCTTCTGTAACAGCCAGGGATCAGGCAACACGCTGGCCCAGTATAGATGCTGGGCCTACACTCAGTCTTGGAGGGCAGATTGAAGGGCTCAGACCATCTGAAAAGATGGGAACAGCTAAGTGGTCAGAGGAACCCCACACTCAGCCCAACTTACCCTAAAAACAAAGCATTCTCCAGTCCCGAAGAAGCTCAGCTTGCCTCCGAACCTGTTCCTCTCACTCCAGTCTGTGGACAGGTAAGCCCCACAAACCTAGGGAGGAAGCTGAGTGAGGCTGTGCCTCTGTCCTCCTCAGGTGTGCTGAGAGGCCAAGCCCCAGCTTAGGGGGTGCATCCTCCCACCACTGATGGTAAAAAGGGTGTGGGAGAGGGAAGTAACCCCTCGGGGAAGTTTGTCTTCCCCTGTGACTCTCATGCAGGGACCCTGTCCACACACGGATCTCAGCAGCAGGCTCCTCACCTCCTTTTGCGTGGTCTTGATGAGCAGGAGGGTGGGCTCGTGCCCTTCACACTGGATATAGAACCTGGGAGCAGAGACATATGTGCTGCCCAGCATGTCCTCCCTGACCGCCTACCATCACTGCCAGCCCCAACAGGACAGTCCCAAGGGTAGAGGGCCTGGGGGCAACACTCCTTTCCCACCACTTCTGTCCACAGTGGCTAAGAACCACGAAGTGTCCTTTTGGCAGGGCCAGGCTGCCCTGGCATGACAAAGGAGAAGATTCACAGTGCATTCCCCCTCAGGCAAAGCTGAGTGCTGGAAGCTAAAGGGAAGCAGGAACCAGAGAAACAGGACGCGTGAGGAAGGCGAGGCTTGCCACTGTGCTGCTCAGGCCACTGGGGGCTGGGACAAGTGACTTTTAACCAAGTCAAAATGCTTGTGTGGTTGCAGGCAGGGCCTTGGGGGAGGATGGCCCGCAGTTTGAGGCTTGAATGCTAACTAGACCTGACCTAGCTAGCTTGGAGGGCAGAATGCCCCTGCTAGGATACCAAAGCCTTACATAGACAGAGCCCCACAGAGGGGTACTTGGTGCAGGATGGTGATGGATGTGGTGGGTGAGGGTAGTGGGGAGGCCAGGGCCACCTGCCCACTTGACTTCCTCCTGACAGTTCTGAGCTCCTGAGATGGGAACTTTGACTGTTGTATCTTTGTGGTGCCTATAGAGCCCTTGGCTATGGTGCTCACAGCAATGACTTCCGAAGCCTACACCGCCAGGAACAGAGGCTCTGATTCCCAGGCCTCACAGGAAGACGCAGGACCTCACCAGGGTCACAGGTTCAAAGGCTCATTTTCAGCTATCAAGTGAAGTGCAGGGTGTGACTCTCGGTGTTGGCAGCACCTCACCTGGTTAGGCTGTACCCATGTTGTAGCGAGGAGAAGAGCAAGAGGGGCTGGCAGAGGGCAAAACGTTCAGGGATCCAGGACCAAATGTCTCTCATCTCTTTCACGCTGACAATCTCAGAGTGGAAGTTCTCCGCATGGACAGCCAAGTGCACAAATTGCCTGGGGGAAGTGAGGACTGTTCAGAGCCCACAGTGGCCACAGTCCTGACTGCACCCTTACCCTGTGGCCCCAGGGCTTCATTCTGGTACATGGCCTGGAAAGGGCATCTGATCTACTCAGCCAGGTTTGCAGCCTGGTTCTGGGTGCCAGTTGGAAATGGGGCAAAATTATTCCTAGAAGCCCCACCTCCCACCTGATGTACGGGAGTGCCCAGCCTGGAGGTGTGGAGGACAAAAGCCCCTTTCTTTAAGAAACCAGGACAAATGAAGTAAGCCTCCAGCAAGACAAGGCTGCAGAGCCAGCCAAGCACCAGCAGATCGAACAACTGAGGCAGAAAGATGGACAGACAGACAGGTAGACAGTGCCTGCATCAATCAAGCTAAAGCAGCAAGCAGAAGCCAGCCCACCAGAGCCACGCAGGCCTTGGGAGACAGCAAGCAGCCAAGCCAGCGCTGGTTGGAGGAAAGCAGGGCCGAGAAGGCAAGCATCCAGGTGTGGTTCAGACCTACCTTTTAGAAAGTGAGACACTGAGAAACAGGAGGAAGCAACGGACACGGAGAAGAAGAAAAATAAAACAGACAAGGCGAGGTTAGTGGTGGGTACCGACCCCAGACATGCCTTCCTTTGGGCCCAGGAGAAAGTCAACTCCATGCCAGCAGCTATGCCTACAGCAGCCTCCAGTGTCACGTGTCACGTGACTTTCCCCAACCCTGCCCCCCAGGGACAGGGAGGCCACAATCAGCATTCAAAAGATCGCCAGCCATGAAGGTGGATCTGGAAGGGCAGAGCAGGGGCTGCTCTGATGTGACCTCTAGGAGGCCACCCTGGTAACTGCCTGACCTTCTGACCCCCTGGTAGTATCCGGCTTCCTCTGTCTTGTTAAGGCCATAACTGCAAGGCCCTTCCTGCTGTCTAGTGTCTTTGTATCCACATGTGGGCAGGTGAACAGACAGAAGGCCAGAAGCAGACTAATGGCTGCAGGACACGATCATGCTCAGACCTAAAGGATGTATTCCACTAAAGCTTGCCAGTCCACAGATGTGCTCACAGCACGCACATATGCACGCTCACGCAACACACACAACACAGGCACACACAACACAGGCACATAACACATACATGCACGCACACACAACATACACACGCACACACACAACACACATGGACACATAACACACGCATGCACACACACATAACACCTACATATACATACCATACACGCACACACAAACACCACCCACACAGACACGTAACTCATACACAGGCGCACATGCCCCTGGGCTCCGCCTACCTCTTCTGCTTGACAGTGATGCCTTTCTGCTTCAGTGCTTTCTCGTTGGCCATCTGCAGGAGCTGGATCTCCTTGCGGGAGAACAGGCGGATGGCAAAGGCCTTCTCTAGTAGTTTCTCAGGGGACACTGTCTTGGCAATGTCCTTGACAAACATGCGGATGTCTTGCTTTACATTGTCTGACTCAAGGGGCTGTCCTGCTCTCACCTTGTGGAAGAACTTGAGGATGGCCAGGGCAACTCGGTACAGCACCTTGTAGCCTTCTACAAGGAAGACATCAAAAACACGGGCAAAGTAGTTGAGGGGCAGTTCCCCAAACAGCCACCGCTGCCAATCAGAGTACACCTGCAGCACGTCCTCGGACACAGCCACCATCAGTTTGTGGGCTGCCTGGCAGTACTTGTTTACCAGGTCCCCAAACGTCATACAGGAGGACTCAAAGGCCAGGAAGCTCTGGTCAATGAGCTTCTTGCTGGGGTCGTTGCAGGCAAGGATGCGGCAGGCCTTTTCAAAGCACTCCGCCTCGTCAATGCTGTAGTGCAGTAGCAGGGCCACCACAGCAGGCAGGGCAGGGCAGAAGGAGATGTCGGGGAACTGGTTGGCAATACACAGGAGAATCTTGCGCACAGCCCCCTCTCCCCGTGTGTTCAGGCAGTAGGTGGGCACCTGAGTGTTGTCTACAAACTCAGGCAAGGGCAGGCTACTGCTGCTGTGCTTGCCCACAATCTTGCCCACAATGTCGCTGTACACGCTGGCGTCAGGTGTGACCGTGCGACAGGGGATGTCCCGGATCAGGCGCTGGTACACCTTCCCCCGGAGGGCGTGGCTCTGAGCCCAGTAGCCCTGGCGTGCCAGTTGCTTCAGCTCCTGCAGGTCGGTGCAGTTCAGCTCCTTTGGCCCCAGGTCCTGGATGGATGCATCCATCTTGTCCCTATCCACAAAGCAATTGTATCCTGGCGAGTCCATGGTGCCTGATGTGCCCAGGAGGCAGGTCCCAGGATGCCAGAGGGGACAGGAGCAGCTAAACCCTGCAGCCCCGTCTTTGGGGGTTTTCTGTTAACCAGTCTGTCATCTCACACACCCTGTAGGACTGAAAACAATTTTAGTACATGCATTGAGAGTTCACATTTTAAAGGACTTGGTTTTTGTTTTTACTTTTTTTTTCTAAGAAGGACTAGGAAGATAAATAATTGCTCTGAGAAGCTCTCACTGACTTTGGAGAACAACTTTTTTTCACAGAGTACATGTGTTGCCAGACAGGCCATGGATTCCAAGCAGTGAAACGCTAGCGACAGGTTCGCAGTAATGCTTTGAAAGCCTGACTCCTGGGGCCAGAGAGATGGCTGGCTGGATGAGAGCTCTTGCTACTCTTTGCAGAGGCCCTGAGTTCAGTTCTCAGCAACCAGTTCAGGCAGTTTAACTCCAGTTCCAGGGCTCCCACAGCCTCTCCTGACCTGTGCAGGCACAGCTCACATGCAGTGCTCATGAGCAAAGCAGACCAACACCCAGACAGGAAATAACAACACACATCTTCTTTTTTCTTTTTTGAGACAGGGTCTCTCTGTGTAGCCCTGGCTGTCCTGGAACTCTCATTGTAGACCAGGCTGGCCTAGCACTCACAGACAGCCTGCCTCTGCCTCCTGAGTGTTGGGATTAAAGGACTGTGCCAACACACTCAACGATAAGTCTTCTTTAAAAAATTTTTACATTGAGGCAGAGGCAGGAGGATAACTGTGAGTTCAAGGCCAGCTTAGTCTGCAAAGGAATCCAGGACAGCCAAGGCTACACAGAGAAATCCTGTCTCAAAAAAACCAAACCAAAAACAAACAAACAAACAAAAACAGTTAAAGTTAATGTTATTTACCAGTATGGATGTTTTGCCTAAATGTGTATCTATGCACCATTGTGTGTCTGGTACCCATGAAAGCCAAAAGAGGATGTCAGATCTCCTGGGAGTTACAAACAGTTGTGAGGGACCATTTGGGTGCTGAGAATTGGACCCAAGTCCTCTGGAAAAGCAGCCAGTGCTCTTAAGCACTAAGCCATCTTTCCTACCCCAAACTCCACCTATAAAAAATATAAATACAGCCGGGTGTGGTGGCACACGCCTTTAATCCCAGCACTTGGGAGGCAGAGGCAGGCAGATTGCTGTGAGTTCGAGGCCAGCCTGGGACTGCTAAGATAATACAGAGAAACCCTGTCTTGAAAACTAAAAAACAAAAAATATAAATACAATAATCTTTAAACAACAACAACAACAAAAACCAGCCGGATCTTGCTACAAACAACTTTCTACTTGGGAAGACCCACTGAGACCACTGTCGCTAGAGGCTATCGAAAAAGGGGCAAAGGTCACGAGGGGCCTGCTGGGCACACTTTCTCCCCGTGCTAAGGCGGCTGCACTTAGTCTCTGTCTCACACCAATGGAAGGCTAGGCCAGCGGGGACCACAGGCAGCTCCTATCTTCTTCCAGCTGCCAGCCAAAAGCCACACTCTCCCAACAGGTAGTTCCAGGAGTAAGAAACAGGGCCTGGGGTGTAATTCTGCAGTACAAGTGTTGAGGAACAAGGGGCAGGTGCCACAGTTTCAAAACCAGATATTTCTGGCTCCAAGGAAACCATAGCCAGAAGAGTCTTAGGCGAGGTGATGCTATCTCACGGCGTGGCAGCTGTCGTGTTCAGGCACACATGCAAGAGGTGGGTGAGCAGAGCAGGGTGGAGGGCACGCGTGTGAAATACCAGAACACACGGGAGACGGAGAAGCAGGAGAACCGCGAGTTCAATGTCTGCCTCCTGAGTCATACAGCGAGACCCTGCCTCACAAACAGATAAGCACATGACTAGGCGAGACAGCTCCACAGTTAGGATCTGAGTTCAGTCCCCGGCCATACGGTAGGATCCTCGCCACAGCCTGTAACCTCAGATGCAGGGATCAGATGCTCTGGACACCCCAGGCCTCTGCACTTGCAAGCACTACCCAAGAACAGACACACATCATTTAAAAATAACAAAAAATGCCGGGGAGGCAGAGGCAGGCGGGTTGCTCTGAGTTCGAGGCCAGCCTGGTTTACTACAGTGAGTTCTTACCCAGACTGGGCTATATAGTGAGACTCTGCCTAAACAAACAAATCAATTCTAGCCTTAGACAAAGAAGAACAGGCTACTAAGGGAAGCTAAGAGCAGGAGAAATGGTTTTCCCCATGGCAGAGCCCCCGAGTTGTCAGCTAATGCCAAGTGGTCAGTCCTGAAACCACGTTCATACAAGTAACATTATATGAACTGAGCAGGTTATAGATATGTATTTAGGAATGTGTGGGTACATGTGTGTAACAACAATTAAGGAAAAGGGGGCATTTAGTTGTGAGAGGGGAGGAGTTTCATGAGAAGGCTTGGAAGGAGGAAAAAGAAGGGGTAAATGCCATAATTACATTATAATTGTAAATTTTAAATTATTATAAAAAATAAATCTTAAGGCATGTATGTAGTGCAAATATAGGCATGCAGGTCAAGCACTCTTACACATAAAATTAAAAAGAAAACAAAACAAAAAAACAGTTGGGAGGCTGGGTGTGGTGATGCCTTTAATCCTAGCACTCAGGAGGCAGAGGCAGGGGGATTGCTGTGAGTTCAAGGCCAGCCAGGTCTACAAAGTGAGTTCAGGACAGCCAAAGCTACACAGAGAAACCCTGTCTTGAAAACCAAAAACAAAAAAGCAAAGTCTAGAATGGAACTCATTTCTTGAGCACCTGTCTCCTATGCATGAGGCCTTAGGTTTGGCTTCCAACAAGAAAAAAGAGAGAGGGAGAGGAGGAGAGGGGAGGGCAGGGGAGGGGAGGGGGGAGGGGTGAGATACACTGAGAGACCACACACAGTGAGCTCTAACAGCCTGTTGGTTTGGGTTCAAAGGTTCTATCAAAGGCTGCTGCCCTGGGAACACATGCCCAATATCTGCTCACACACGGGGATGACCCTTCTGACCTGGATGGTAGAACTGTCCAACAATGTCATGGGGGTCAGCATCAGTGAGTTTTGGTAAATATCCACATCACTCTGATTTCTCTTACATGTAGAAAATTCAACTAGAAAGTAAACAGAAAAAGAAAAAAAATGCTACTGAGTTAAAAGAATTTTACTGCATGTATGCTGTGTTTGTTTTTGTTATTTTGTCTTTTTTTTTTTTTTTTTTTTCCAGAGCTGAGGACCGAACCCAGGACCTTGCGCTTGCTAGGCAAGCGCTCTACCACTGAGCTAAATCCCCAACCCCTGTGTTTGTTTTTGTTTTGTGTGTGTATGTGTGTGTTTGTTTGTTTGTTTTGTTTTTTTTTGTTTTTTTTTTTTTTTTTTTGTTTTGTTTTGTTTTTTTTTTCGAGACAGGGTTTCTCTGTGTAGCCTTGGCCATCATGGACTCGCTTTGTATACCAGGCTGGCCCCGAACTCACAGCGATCCGCCTGCCTCTGCCTCCCGAGTGCTGGGATTAAAGGCGTGCGCCACCACGCCCAGCTTGTTTGTTTTGTTTTGAAGGCAGGATTTCTCTGTGTAGCCTTGGCTGTCCTGGACTCACTTTGTAGACTAGGCTGGCCTCAAACTCAGAGAGATTAGCTTGCCTCTTCCTCCCAGAGTGCTGGGATTACAGGGTTCCTCCCTCGCCCCCAGGTTTCTCTGTGTAGCACTGGCTGTCCTGGAACTCACTCTGTAGACCAGGTGGCCTGGAACTCAAAGATCTGCCTGCTTCTGCCTCCTGAGTGCTGGGACAAAAGATATGTGCCACCACAATCATCAGAAGAATTGTAGTGTAAATCCTAATGTGTGGTACTATCTAAGAAAACACCATGACTTTATGCTGCTTCTCTGTGTGGTAAAATATATGTAAGACACTATTTTAACCATTTAAAAAAATATTTGTGGGCGGGCGTGGTGGTGCCTGCCTTTAATCCCAGCACTCGAGAGGCAGAGGCAGGCGGATCACTGTGAGCTCAAGGCCAGCCTGGTCTACAAAGTAAGTCCAGGACAGCCAAGGCTACACAGAGAAACCCTGTCTCAAAAAACCAAAACAAAAAAAAAAATTGTGTATGGGTGTCCATCACACAGCACACTGTTGGCCATCAGCAGACAGCCTGGAGTGATTGTCCTTGCTCCCTCCTCCTTCGAGACAGGGTTTCTTCTCTACTGCTGTGTACACCAGGCTAGCTACCTGGGAGCTTAGGGGATTTCCCTGTCTCCCCACCAACCCCCCTGCTGCTGTATTTGGGCTGGAATCAAAGATGCATGCTTCTGAGTCCAGCTTTACACAGGCTCGGTGATCTGAACTCAGTCCTCATGCACCTCACCCATATGCTGGCAGCACTTGGGAGGCAGAGGCAGGTGGATCACTGTGAGTTGGAGGCCAGCCTGGTCTACAAAGTGAGTCCAGGACAGCCAAGGCTACACAGAGAAACCATGTCTTGAAGAAAAATTAAAAAAAAATAAAAAAGGACTTGATTTAAAATTTTTTATGTGTATGAGTGTTTGCCTGTATGGATGAAAGAGGATCACAAGGTGTAGTGCCAGTGCAGGCCAGAGAAAGACAATGGGTTGCCTGGGCATGGAGTTACAGCCAGCCCTGAGCAGACGTGTGGGTGCTGGGCCAGAAATCAAATCCTCTGCAAAAGCAGCAAGTGCTCTTAGCTGCTAAGCCATCTCTTCAGCCCCACTGAAGTCTTCAGAGGCGTTCTCATAATTAAAACAAGGCTGAGGCTGTAGCCAAGTGGTATTATACTCAATCATGACTGAGGCTGTGAGTTTAATATCTGGCCCAACAAACAAAACCCAAAATTGATGCAAGCATTATAATCATATTAAATTGACTTTACTGTCCCCGTGGGAAAGCCTGGCGTATGGCTTGACCAGTCCTGCTGCCTGATCGGTACCTCCTTCCTTAGGGCAGGTGTGGGGGCCCCCTGGTTGGTACCCCCTTCTTTAGGGCAGGTGTGGGGGTCCTGATCGGTACCCCCTTCCTTAGGGCAAGTGTGGGGGGCCACCTGATCAGTACCCCCTTCCTTAGGGCAGATGTGGGGGGCCTGATTGGTACCTCCTTCCTTAGGGCAGGTGTGGGGGCCCCCTGATCAGTACCCCTTCCTTAGGGCAGGTGTGGGGGCCCCCTGATCAGTACCCCCTTCCTTAGGGCAGGTGTGGGGGCCCCTCTCATACTTCTCTGAGAGCAGCAGGCCCTCTTGCCTGCTCTCCTCAGCCATGCCCAGGACACACTGCACAATTTCCCACATCCGAGCCATCTTTCGAGCTTGGTTCTGGGGTAAAAACCTAAAGAGCCACCACAGGCCCATTCTGTCTGGGTGACAAGGACTTGCTCCCCCTGAGAGAAATAAAAACATTTATAAATAGAACTGGAGCTCAGCAGAACACGCCAACCTGCTCCAGGTTGAACATTAAACTGAAACTGCAAAAGTGATGGAGGTACTGTTCACAGGACTCCTTCAGGAAGAAACAGACAGCAGAATGCTACCTGCTGTGGCAAGAGGTCCAGGCAATGTGCTCCAGTCAGAGGGACACTGAGGCAATGAGACCCAATGATCTCTCTTACACCCTGCGCAGAAAGAACCATGCTGTTACTGGGACCAGGCACATGAGGCTTCCTCCAGCTATCTATAAAATGGTCTCAGTTGACTTGTAACTCCAGAGGGTCTGGCAGCCTCTTCTGACCCTCCCCCTTTTTTTGAGACAGGGTTTCTCTGTGTAGCCTTGGCTGTCCTGGACTCACTTTGTAGACCAGGCTGGCCTTGAACTCACAGCAATCCACCTGCTTCTGCCTCCCAAGTGCTGGGATTATAGGCATGTGCTACCACCGGCTGGCTTCTTCTGACCTCTTAGGGCAACAGGCATGCATATGGTACATATATACACATGCAGGCAAAACACTCATACTCGTAAAATAAAAGTTAAAAATCTTTCAAGTATTTATTTATTTTTAGTTTTCTCTGCATGCAGCATTGGGTGTCCCTAACTTGCTTTGTAGACCAGGCTGGCCTCGAACTCATAGCAATTCTCCTGCCTCTGCCTCCTTGGGTGCTGGGATTAAAGGTGTGTGCCACCACACCCAGCTAAAATTTTAAAATCTTTAAAAGATGGTTTAGGATGCTTTTGCCATGTGATAAAGAATGCAGAGTCGGGCTGGAGGGATGGCTCAGAGGTTGGAAGCACTGGCTGCTCTTCCAGAGGACCAGGGGTTTGATTCCAAGCACCCACATGGTGGTTCACAACTATCTGAAACTCCAGTTTCAGGGGATATATGAAGCCATGAGCACACAGGGGATACACAGATAGATACACATGCAGGCGAAACACTCAGACATATAAAATAAACACTACATCAATTAAAAAAGAAAGAAAGAAAAGCTGGGTGTGGTAGTGCATGCCTGTAATCCCAGCACTTGGGAGGCAGAGGCAGGCGGATCGCTGTGAGTTCGAGGCCAGCCTGGTCTACAAAGTGAGTCCAGGATGGCCAAGGCTACACAGAGAAACCCTGTCTCAAAAAACAAACAAACAAACAAAAAAAGAAGAGAGAGAGAGAGAGAGAGAGAGAGAGAGAGAGAGAGAGAGAGAGAGAGAGAAAATATGCAACCAGTCAGTGGTGGTGCATGTCTTTAATCCCAGGACTTGCAGGGAGGCAGAGGCGGGTGGAAGTCTGGGAGTTCCAGGACAGCCAGGTCTGCAAAGTGAGTTCCAGGGCAGGGCTACACAGAGACAGGGCAGGGGGCATGTATAACCACAAAGTATCAGATAAGACCAAATCACAGAGCAGAACTTGAGCATACTGTTCAGACCATCACTGTAGCTCTAGCTCCCTTCAGCTGAGGCATCTACCACTGCTGCTTTGGTAAACGGCCTTCAAAACCTTTTCCTACATTTATACACTTATCACGTCTTTTATAGATTGGTCATTGAATTGGGGAAGTAAGGAAGACAGAAAATTTCATCAAAAACATAAAATAAACTAGGTCTTTATACCCACACTTTGGAGAATTAAATTGTTTATTAGTTCATTCGTTCCTTTCCTTCTTTCTTTCTTTTTCTTTTTTTTTTTTTTTTGGTTTTGAGACAGGGCCTCTCTGTGTAGCCCTGGCAGGCCTGGACTCACTCTGTAAACCAGACTGGCTTCAATCTCAGAGCTCTGCCTGCCTCTGCCTCCAGAGTTCGGGGCTTAAAGTGTGTACCACCACCATGTCTGGACTCATTCATTGGGCAGGGTGTGGGTTCAAGACAGGGTTTCTCTGTGTAGCCTTGGCTGTCCTGGACTCACTTTGTAGACCAGGCTGGCCTTGAACTCACAGCAATCCACCTGACTCTGCCTCCCGAGTGCTGGGACTAAAGGCGTGCATCACCACGCCTGGCTCAATTTTCTTAACCAATATATTTTATTAACAACTTAGTCACCAAGCATACGACACTTATAATCCAACTAACCAAAACAATAGGAAATGAGGATTAATAGACACAATAACAAAACTGCAAGAATATCAGTTCCGAGGAACGATTCTCCTGGCACAATCAGCAGGGTTTCTTCTGCTGAAACCCTGAGTAACCAGAAGCCCGAACCTCAGCAGGAGCAGGAGCTGGAGCCCCGAAGCCTTCCCTTGAGAGGTTCTCTCTAGGAGCGCCTCCAAGTGCAGCGATGAACAGCCAAAACTATCCCAAGTCTCCAAAAAGCCCGCTTCCAGTTCTGGGCTCATTTATATATCTCCTCCCAGAGTCCGTTCACGAGATCTTTTCAGCTGGCAACAATCAAGCTCCCACACGAGGTGGTTGGTCTTCTAGTGGATTAACCTCACCTGCTCTCTCACAAGACCGTTCCAATCCTGCACTTGGAATCCTAAAAAACAGGTTTTATCTCTCCTTCAAGGCTGGTCTCGAAATCACAGCGACCCACCTGCCTCTGCCTCCCGAGTGCTGGATTAAGGCATACGCCACCAAGCGCGGCTCTTTTCTTTCATTTCTGAGACAGGCTCTCAGGTAACCCAAACTGGCTTGGAGCTCCCTCTGCAGACAAGCATAGCTCGACCTTCTCCTGGCTGTCCCTCCCGAGTGCTGGGACTGCAGGTGTGTGTCACCACATCCAGCTCTTCTTCCCTTGTTCTTTTCAGTGCTGCAGATCCAACCCAGGTTCTCTTGTATGCTACGTACTTATTCTACCTACTGAGCTCACCTACAGCCCAAGGAGATGAGACTCTTTAGCTGAAGTGACCCTTTTCTCAACCTTACAAATCACACTCATTCCCACAAAGCAAACAAGGGTCTTACTCCTCAGACATCCAGCTCCTGACAATGGTGCCAGGAGCAGACACTGTGTGTGTCAAGGAGAGAGAGGGAGCAGGTGCAAAGGGGCCAGCAAGCCAGCTAAGCTTCAAGGTCCAGATTTTTTTTTTTCTTCTTGGGCCAAGCCTCACATTTCCACATGGCAATGGCTTTGTTGAAAACTGCCATAATAGGGGCTGGAGAGATGGCTCAGAGGTTAAGAGCACTATCTGCTCTTCCAAAGATCCTGAGTTCAATTCCCAGCAAACTTATGGTGGCTCACAACCATCTATAATGAGATCTGGTGCCCTCTTCTGGCATGCAGGTGTGCAGGTGTACACACAGGCAGAACATTGTATATATAATAAATAAATCATTTATTTAAAAAAAGGAAATAAAAGAATAAAAGAAAATTGCCATAATAGCCGGGCATGGTGGCGCACACCTTTAATTCCAGCACTCGGGAGGCAGAGGCAGGCAGATCTCTGTGAGTTGGAGGCCAGCCTGGTCTACAAAGTGAGTCCAGGATAGCCAAGGCTACACTCTTATCTCAAAAAAACTAAAAAAGAAAGAAAGAAATGCCATAATAACTAACGCCTACCTTAGAGACACTAGTTCTCTGAGCTGAGTGCTGTCTCTGGACATGTGGGTAGGATGACATTACAGTGACACAGCACACACAGTAGGACAGTCCCTGCACAGGTGCTGCCACTGTGTGCAGTGCTCTTGAGAAGCTGCTCTCCCTTCAGCCTGAGGACCAGGGTTTGTCATCACAAACACTGCACTGTCCCAAAGTCCCCTTCTGCTCCCTCAAGTTCTCCAGAGAAGAGCTGGTTCTCCCAGCGGCACCTTTGGCTGTCCCCTCTCCCACAGTTCCATGTGTTTGGAATAGGAAGCACTCTATCTGTGCCCTCAGCTCTGCGCCTCAGCAGTAATCCCGAGAAAGCAGGAAAAACACTACAGGACACCTGTTAGACCCATGGATTAATAGCTGGTGGTAGTTTCAGACAGTAGGGACTCCACATAGTGTGGGTTCGTAGGGTGAGGACCCATGGTGTGAGCATCTCCCAAGAGACCTGGAGAAGAGACAGCATGTTGGACAGAGTGTGAAAAGGACAGGTACAAAGACCTGGAGAAGAGCAAGCTCCAGGAGAAGATGTGTGGCCAGGATGTGCAGCCAACTCCAGGGGCAATGGGGCCAGCACATGTACACACAGAAGGTGGCCGGCTTTTACACTAAGAACAGTGGGAAATGGCCAGGGGCATGATCTAATGGAGGTTTCTGCAGTGAGGGCTAAAGTGAGACCGTTTAGAGAAAGCACAGCATCAGCAGACAGGCCAGGCCAGCTCGGATGTTTTGGGCATTTTTCTTCTGAGGCTGCACTCAGAGTCGTAGGCCTGGCACTGGATACAGAGGGACCCTGGAGGACTATCTTAGAGGCCATTCCTGAATAGAGGGTGCAGTTCTCCTCCACAGGCCACCAGGCCAGAGCTCGAGTTCTGGTGGTAGCCGCCTGCAACTGCCACTTCCTTCTTCTTTCTCTTTTTTTCTTTTTTCGAGACAGGATTTCTCTGTGTAGCCTTGGCTGTCCTGGACTCACTTTGTCCACCAGTATGGGATTACAGGCATGTGCTACCACGCCCAGCCGCAACTGCCACTTTCAACAGCCTGACTTCCCCGCCCTGACCTGAGCTGCTTCTTTTCCCCACTTCACAAGCTTCCCCTAAGTTTTACAGCCCTTTCTTTATGAGCATTGTGACTATTTGAAAGTTCAAGGTACATGGGTTGTGGTGGCGCAAGCCTTTAATCCCAGCACTGGGAGGCACAGGCAGGAGGATCTCTGAGTTTAAGGCCAGCCTGGTCAGCATAGTAAGTCACAGGACAGCCAGGACTCTACAGAGAAACCCTGTCTCCAAAAACAAAACAAAACAAAACAAAAACAAAACAAAACAAACAAAGAAAGAAAACCCTCAACATCTTTCATCCATAGCAAGGCCCTTATACTGCTCTTGGTCCACAGAGAAGGAAGGTGGTCAGGCCTGGCTGAGAGGAAACCGTGCTCACCAACACTGGCCTGCCTGTTTCGTCACAGGTGGCATTCTGGCAGATCTCTTTTTTTTTTAAGATTTATTTATTTATACATATTCTGCTTGCGTGTGTGCCTGCAGGCCAGAAGAGAGCACCAGATCTCATTATGGATGGTTGTGAGCCACCATGTGGTTGCTGGGAATTGAACTCAGGACCTTTGGAAGAACAGGCAGTGCTCTTAACCTCTGAGCCATCTCTCCAGCCCCTCTGGCAGATCTTTGGCCTGGAGGTAGGGTGGGGTGGTGGTTTGAATAAGAACAGTCCCCGTAGGCTCCTCATGTTTGAAAACTTGGTCCCCAGCTGGTAGAACTGTTTGGGAAGGGTTAAAGGTGTGGCTCTGTTAGAATAGGTATGCCACTGGGAACAGACTTCGAAGTTTCAAAAACTCCCACTATTTCCAGTTCACTAGCTCTCTTGCCAGTGCTATCTGTCTGTTGTCTGCCTGTCTGTCTGTCTGCCTGTCTGTCCTTCACGCTTGTAGATCACATGTAAGCTCTCTGCTACTGCTCCCGTGCCGTGCCTGCCTGCCTGCTGCCATGTTCCCCACCATGATGGTCATGAATTCACCTAAAACTGTAAGCCCCAATAAATTCTTTCCTCTGTAAGCTGCCTCAGTCTTGGTGTCTTATCACAACAATAGAAAAGCAACTAAGGCAGGTGGAAAGGACAAATAGTGAGCATGAGAAAAAAATGAGCCTCATCCTGGATAGTTCCAGGAGATGCTCTGGACCAAGTGACTGGTGCCTCTACACTAGAGTCACCCCCTCCCCCATCTTCAGCCACAGAGGCTGGCTGTCAGAGATGCAGCTTCATAATCCATCCCGTGCAATCATGAGGGAACCCTGATGGAACAGGATCCTTTAGAGATGGGTGAGGGACTGCAGAGTCCCCTGCACAGGAGCAGGGGACACCGAGTTTGCTGGAATCCAGGGCCTGTGAGCCTTCCACACTGTCACTGCCCTCCCTGAGGTACAGGCTTCTTCGCAGTCAGCCCTGCCCGAGCTCCTTCCTCAGCAAGGTCAGGTCCCTTTGCAATACCATCGTGCTGTCCCAAAACACCGCCTGGGTCATGAGACTGCATTTCTCACCTCTTTTCCCAAACAGGCAGATTTGAAAACAAACTCCTTATCATGTGACAGACAGACTGTGCCTTGAGGATTACATTGTAACACACCTACACCCTGGGCCTCTCCCTTCCTAGCTACTTGTCCTTGTCACAGGCAACGGAGGAGCCAACAATAACAGCTCCTTTTGCTCTGAACTTTTTTATTCATTGCACAAACTTTTAATGAGTTGCTCCTTTCTGCCTGCCCCAGGCCGACTACCATCAGACTACCAGAGCTCTCTCTAGGCATAAAACAGAGTACAGGGGACTCCAGAAGAGACTCACAGCCATCAGTGCAGTGACATCACCCCAAGTCTATGAAGACGGGGAGCTGCTTGGAGTGGGTGAAGACAGTATGAAAGGACAGAACTGCAGGAAGAAAGGTGGGCGAGGCCCCACTAAGTTGGGGGTCTTTGCTGAGCAGTACAGAGGACCTGGTGTGCAATGAATGAGAAGCAGGAGAGGTTAAACATGTGACATCCCAGACTTTCCATTAGAAGACTACTCCCCAGGAAGCCCGGCGTTGTGGCGCCTGCCTTTAATCCCAACAGAGAGGGAGGCAGGGGCAGGCGGATTGCTGTGAGTTCGAGGCCAGCCTGGTCTACAAAGCAACTCCAGGACAGCCAAGGCTACACGGAGAAACCCTGTCTCGAAAAACCTAAAAAAAAAAAAAAAAGGAAAGAAGAAAGAAAGAAAAGAAAAAAGAAAAAAACTACCCTGAGGAAGCCAGGCAGTGGTGGCACACACCTTTAATCCCAGAGGCAGAAGCAGGTGGATCTCTATGAGTTCAAGGCCAGCATGGTCTACAGAGGGTGTCAAGGACAGTCAAGGTTACACAGAGAAACCCTGTCTTAAAAAAAAAAAAAAAGATCAAAAATCCACTATGATACCTGTGTTGGGGGAGTCAGAGAGAAAGGACAGTCTAGTCTAGCTGAGAAGGTGGGGAAAAGGGCCAGTGGGTTGGCCATGGAAGGTCCAGATGGAGTGGTCCCCAGAGACATTTTAGGGTGCAGCAGACTCATGAATTGCCAACGGTACAGGGAAGGCACCCACACCCACACATAAGCACTAAACAAAGACAACTGTCCTAAGGGAGTCCTACACCACGTCCAGCCTTAGCCTGACAATGCTTCCTCCAGCCACAGGAACAAGCTGACTATGAGCCAGGGGCCTGCCTGCCTGAACCTTAGTCACCACGCCGCATGCTAGGCAGGGCTCAGCTTTTCCCCTCCGGTCTTAGCAATCCCCGTGTGCTTTCCTGTAGATCAGGAGTGGGACATCAGACAGGAATAAAAAATGGAGAATTGAGGCTGGGCGCCCAGGCCAAGTATATGGGAAACACTGGGCAACAGAAGTGGGCAGTGAAGCACTGTGGACATTTCCACGTGATAGACAAACACACACTCCTCTCATGCCGGCCACCCTAGTGTAAGTCAAAGCATGTCCATGCTTGGACATGAAATGAGTCCACCAGCTCTGGGGAGATATAGTACACAGACCACTAGAGATCACAGCTGGATGTGGATGGCCACTTGTCCCTGACCATACCAGTAGGGTCAGGAGAGGGCCATAGGTATGCTGTCTGGAGATGGAGAAGACACAGGCATGGCTATTATGATAGTTATGGTTTGTTGTCTGGTAAGATGCTCGAAGTGCCACCACACCCTGAGCAGCTGGCCCCAGAGGTGAATGGTGTGGGAGGGTTAGTTAGAGGCTGAGACAGCAGAGATGCCAGCAGGGCATCTGGGAGGGCAAGCGAGGGAGGCGTAGGGGGTGGTGATCTAAAGGTAATCCTGAGACAGGGAGGCGGGAAGGGCTACAGAGCAGGGGTGCTGGGCCTAAAGTGGACCTGGACCAGGGCATGAACAGTAAAGACAAGAGCAGAGGCAACAACTAGCAATCAAGTGGCAACCAAACCCTCTTGGTACATGAACTCCCTTCATACCCACCAAGGACCTATCTCCAAGGATGTGCCTATCTTCCAAGAACCTGCTGGACACTCCAGAGACACACATGATCTCAGGATGCTTTCAGGGATCCTGGGCATTGGGGGTGCTGGATGCTCATCATCTCCTTAGAGGTCAGCCCTGGACAGGACAGCACAGAAGAAATCTTGAAAGAAAGAGGCCACTAGCTAACCCATCCATCTCACATTCAGTCTTTCCAGAACTTTCTCTCAAATGCCTCCTTGTTGGGTATAGCAGACGCAGAAACATGACACCTGATGGTGACGGCAGAGACACATTGATGGTTATGACACACTTAGAGAGGGTGGTAGAACCCTTCTGGGGGGCACTCTGGGTGGAGGGCAGAGAGGGTAAGGAGGCCTCCGTGGACAGGATGAGAGCACACAGCAGTAGGAAAGGCTTGCTGTGTTCAGGAGGCTGTAAAGACCTAACCTCCCCAGGGGTGGGAGGCACATCACAAAGGATGCCACCAGGGCAGTGAGATGAGGAAGCACAGGCTTTCACTGTGCAGAGATCTGTCTTTTGACAGGAAAGTGGATACAGAAGCAACAGCCACCGAGATCACTGTCAGAAGTGTCTAGGGGCACTGGGCCACGTGGGGTGCATTGCACTCAGGGTACAGGCCACCCTGGACCTTCACATGCAGAATGTCATGGTTGGAGAGGTCCCACATGGACAGACTTCCAGAATATTCCCTTGGAGACCTAGCCTCCCCTGAGCCCCACTGCCTGGAGTCACCGGTCTTCTGGCTGTTCAACCTCACCCCTTCTTCTTACTCTCCTCCTCCAGGACCCTCTTCTCTTCCTGTTCCTGAACTAGCCTATGAACCACCATCACCCCAGCACACCCTCTACTCTCTGTATGCTCTCTCACAGGCCCCCAGCCACGGCCTTGTTCTCTGTGCTACTGTCACTAGAAGAGTAGGGGGAGCAGCCCCACCTCAGGTTCCCTGATCCCCCTCTCCCCCAACCACGTTAAAAACCTTTATGTATATTTCCAGGTCATCCACCATTCCACCCAGAGGTCAAATACTCATAAACAGTGTCTGTCTGTCTGTCTGTCTCTTCTCTCCCCCAGACAGTTCTTGCAACACATGTAGATCAGCTGGCCTCAGCCTTAGAGAGATCTGCCTGTCCCTGCCTCTCCAGTTCTGGGATTAAAGATATGTGTCCCCATGCCGGGCCTAGTCCTCCCCAGCATACAGAGCACTCCTACCCTGGAGCACTGGCCCCCACTTCCCAGCCCAGTCCCCTTGTTCCTTTGCAGCTAAGTGTGACAGCAGCTCCCTCCTGTAGGAGACCAAGCTGAAGGGAGGGAGGGGGAATCAAACCATCTGCTCACAGGACTTGAGTGTGCTAGGCTCTGGGTGCTGCCTGGCAGGCCTTCTCGGCTCACTTCCAGTACGGCTCCTGTTTCCAAGCGTTGGCTCATAGCCTCATCACCCTTTCTCTGAGAAAGGCAGGAACTTCTTTCCCTTTCTGGTCCACTCGGAGCCATGGACCCAAGTATAGGCCCCTCCAAGGTTCTGATCTCACTCTCTGAGATCTTGATCCCCTGGACCCTCACTGAGGCCTTCCTCTGCTTCTTCTTTTAAATCCCCTCAGAGTCAAAGGGCAGGCTAGCCACAGCAGGCCATCACTACCCAGCAGCTATGCATAACACATACCCCAGGCCCTTATCTCTCTAAAGCACTCATAGCTGACATCCCTCCCTGCCGCATCTCCTCTGCTCACAGCTGTAGCTCTGATCCCTTACCTGCAGCGGCTTCCGAGGCATCCCTGCACATCTCAGGACCTTCATGCTCCATGGCGCCACTGTAGCTGAGCTCAAATTCCAGCACTTCTGCCAGGCCTTATCACAACCTCTTCCCTAAGAACCTCCCTGTCCCCCACCCTTCCTGCCCCTCCCACAGCAGGCTCAGGAGCACTGGTCACATAGTGCAAACTGCAGTCCCCATGGTCTAATCAGAAGGCACGACCCCTTCTGAAAGAACATGAAGGAGGAGGCACAGGACATAGCTGTCCCCTCTTTCTTCTTTTCTTTTCTTTTTTTTTTTTTTCAATGATTTATTTTTATTTCATGTACTTACATGACAGTAGTGAGTTGCCATGTGGGTGCTGGGAAATTGAACCCAGGTCCTTTGAAAGAGCAGCCAGTGCTCGTAACCACCGAGCTACCTCGCCAGCTTCCCAGCCCCCACACCCCACTTCCTTTCTTAGCACATTCCAATCACATCTCCTTCAAGAGCCCTCCAGTGAGCTTCCAGGCCAGTGCCTCCTTACCCAAGTCTGTTCCCACCCGCTCCAGCACACCGAGGTATTGTAGTGAACCGCTTACAGGCCCCACCCTTCTGCTAGATTGTAACTTCCATACCCAAATGTTACATCACACCTCGGAAGGTGCCTGGGAAGGAAGAAACCAGAGAAGGAAGCAGGTAGACTTGGGCCCAAGTTAATCTGGATGGCCGAATGACAGTAGGAAGCCTTAACAAACCTGCCCTACGCGGTGACCCCAGAAGGCTGCGTCTATGCTGTCTCAGCCCTGAAGCACAGCCTAGGAAGTTCTTGTGCTAATAGCGACTGACACTCACAGTTGATTCCGTGAGAAGCTGGTTACAGGGAACTTGATAGTGGGCTTTTTGCTGGTGCCACAATGCCAGGCACGTGCCAGGTACAAAAGGGATGTAAGCGACAGTGAGGCCTGAGTCACAGCACCATGGGCCAGCTGGACTGCCTGCTGGCTGCAAGTTCAAATGCGGGTCTTCCTAGATGTGGCTAGGATCACACATGGGATTCTGAGACCCAAGCCTGCCCAGCCATTCTAGACACTCCTTTCCCACCCACAGGTAGGGGCTGGAGCTGCATGGGGCTCTTTCCTTTCCACAGCAGGTCAGGATGAGAATCTGAGGAAAAGAATTCCAGCCAAAATGTCAGCAGCACTAGAATTTCCACAGACCTGAGTTCTAAGTTAGGTGTCTGAGGCGGGTGTGCCTTGAAAGGCTAGGTACATGGCACGTTCTCAGCAAGCATCTTCAGACCAAGTCAGATAGGTGTCTGGGAGTCATGGAGGCTTAATCATTTTAATAGGCATTCAAGACATGCTTCCTGCATGCCACGATGCCAAGTGCTGTAAGACAAAGACACGAGGCGCTGCCTCAGCTCTCAGGAAGCCCTGACCAGGACGGGATACTGACCAAGCCATTCCAAGGTCCAGGCACTGTGACTGGAAGGCACAGGGTGTAAGAAACCTCTGCCCACAAGGAAACAGGGCAGTCTGGGTCTGCCTCAGCCTGATCTTGAAGGGTGAAGAAGCATTAGCCCCAGGCGGTAGCACAGAGAGCAGGAGCAGAGGACAAAGCCACCAAGCACAGAGCTCTTTCTGAGTGTAGGAACCGGGGGAACAAGGCCACTGAGTAGCGTTATGGTTCAGATCAAAAGCCAGTCTTTAGGTGGAGAGATGACTCAGCTGGTAAAGCGCTTGTTACAGAAACATGAGGATGTAAGTGTCCAATCCCCCAGAATCCCCAGAAAAGCCTAAGTGGGCCAGTACATACCTGTAATACCAACACTGGCGAGGCAGACACAGGCGGATCTGTGGTGCTCACCGGCAGGTCGAGCTGAATTGCCAAGCCCGGGGTGCCCATGAGAGAGACTATCTCAAAAGATAAGGTGGAGAGCAAGCAATCGAGGGAGACATCGAATGTCAACCTCTGGCCTCCACACGCAGGAACTCACATACATGCCCGTGTGCCCACAGAATGGGGAAAACAAAACCACTTAGAGTCCGGCTCACAGGTTCCAAGAAGCCTAAAGGCTTGGAACTTACTGAGCAGCTTACACAGCTGTGCTGTGCTGGGAGCAAGGCTGGAAGAGCCCAGGAAGACAGAAAAAGACCCCAGGGCAGGCAGGAGTACACCTCTTCTAAGGGTCACAAACGTTCGGGACAGGAGTGCTGGAAGGGGCTCTGCTAGGAAGGGCGGAAGGTAACTAGTGAACAGGACCAAAGTGATTCACGGTGAGGTTGATGGGATGCAGGTAAGGGCAGCCCTTGAGGAGACCCAGACAATGAGGTACACTTAGAACACTAAACCAGACTTTATTCATAAGAGATTCACCTATCAGTAAACACCCAGAGTCTGAGAGTGTGTGGAACCCAATTAAAAAACTGTAACAAGCTAGACGACGAGTCACATACCAGTAATGCCAGCACCCAGGAGGCTGACTCAGAGGGATCCTAAGTTTGAGCCAGCCTAGGCTACATAGGGAGAGCCTGTTTCAAAAATCAAGACCTAGTTTGGACAAAGAGTTCAGTGGTACTTACTTGTCTAGCACTAGACAAAAGGCCCTGGCTTCAATTGCCAGGGCCACAAAACAAAGAAATGAAAAAACTCAGGCATGACAGACTTTCAGAAGCAGTTTGGTGTGCTTTACTATGTTCTAGTCTGTCACCTGCAAAGGAAGACACACCAGGCTAGAGAGAACATTGCGGCTTACAGACGTAGACAGGTGCTCTGAGACTCTGGACAGGAAGGGCTCCTGTGGCAGGATCGGTCTCCACTTACTCACGCGGCCCCCACAGCGTGGAAGACTGGAGTGGACACTGCGTACTTGGCCTCACTTGGTTCTTGCCAGAGCCCTGCCTTTCGCTAAGGCTGATACCGCAGAAGCTGGGGGCCTGAAGAGAAGGCAAGGCAAGCTCCGAGGTGGGTTTTTTTCCCCCTAGAGTTCTGTGAAAACACACTGAGAGGTGCAACCTGTGGTCTGGCTATCTCTGAGATAATCAGCACCCAACCTCGAGCGTCCCCAAATGGCAGACAGGAAAAGCCAGCCCCTAGAAGGCAGTGGAGCCAGGGAAGGCTGTACCCTTAGCACCCAGCATCCCTCGCCCCCTTTTATTCGACAAGGTCAAACAAAAGCCCATCATTTCACTCCATTCGACCTACAAAGTGACAGGCTACAGACCAGTCTTCTCCCTTACGTTGTGTCTTAAGGGCGCAGTATTAGGGGTCTGCATGTACAGCCCAACCCCCTCCCCAGCTTAGATGCCACACAGGAAAGCGCCCCACTCTTGAATCTCATGTACATGCTTTGGCTCCAGACCAGGAGGCACTTCTCCAAACCGAAAGCCTTGTTCCTCCCTAGGTTGTCTCTTTCTGTATTCCATGCACAGTAGCCCTAGGCCTCCAGTCACCCAGCAGCCTCCTTCCACCCTGGCCCTCGCCACCCTGGCAGCTGCTTATGCCAGTCCTCCTGTCCTTCTGTCTTATGATTGTCTGGAGGTCCCTCAACTGGCCCTACCCTCAGCACACCCTCAACCTTATGGTTCTAGGAAACATGTGTCTAACTGGGTCACTCACAAGCCACACTTTTCCAGAAGCTTCCAAATCTCACTCAACACTGTGTTCACAGCATATGCATCCAGCACCTCCTCATAGATATTCATTTTTCTTTTCTTCCTTTTAGTACCGGGGGTTGGTCCTAGGGTCTTGAGCGTGCTAAATAAGATTTTCATTATAGAGCTAGGTTCCCCAGCCCTTTCTGCTGTTTTGAAATGGAGTCTTGCTCTACAGACCAGGCTGGCCTAGAACTTGGTCCTTTGGCCTTAGCCTCCCTACTGAGATTATAATTGTGTGCTATCACACCCAGCCCATTTTCCCGTCACCCACCTGCCCTGGGTCCTAGGCATTGAATACAGGGCCTTTCATATACTATAGTGGTAAGCACTGTTGAAGCAGGAATGTGCAATAAACACATACTGGGAGGATGGTAAAAATTTCCAGGTAATAAATTCAGGCTTGTTCTTAGTAAAAGGCCTGAGGGCTTTAAAAAATATTATCTCCACTTAGAAGGTGATGGCTGCAAACAGCCACTGAAATGGCTGTTTGTAAAAGGTTCCCTTCTTCCATTCAGAGTTGTCAAAACAAGAAAGGTACGCTCAAACAAGTAGAGCACCGAACTGGGCAAATGCTAACTGTCTGTGTTTGTTTGTTTTGTATTTTCCTGTTGCTGTTCACAAAGCCACTGCATCCTCCCGTGCAAACCCTTTACACTGCCTTCTGAGGCTGGCTCGGTCTCTGATAAGGATTAGGAGCAACACGCTGTACCCAAGGTCACCGAGACTTGCTGGGCAGTCCTGGCAGGTGCAGCTGCTCGGCGTTAGGAAAGTACACAAGCAGGTGAAATTGCAGTCTCAGGGAGGTGAACCTGATGTTGTGAAAACCCTGCCTAGATTACTAGATTACTTCTGCAACCCAAAGGTGACCCATAATCCACTTGAAAGCCACTCCATGGCCACCTCACTAGTTGACATCACTCAGAAAATGGACTCTTTATTCCTTCCAACAACCACTTAAAAGAACGCTGGCCCACTGAATGCCACGCCACGGGGGAGCCACAATAACACAACGTGGCTCCAGGCAGAGCCACACAAAGACCAGATTCTAAATACAGCTGTCACTGCCCAGTACATCCCATAAAGTCTTTATCTGAGTACTGAGGAGATTAGGTGAGGGTTAATCCTCAAAAAAAAAAAAAAAAAAAGGAAGCACACAAAGGGGGCGAACCACTCCATTATGTATGGTCACTATGAAATATTTGAAGTTTCTCTATCATCTGTCATCGGGGTTGGTTTCAACGCCAGCCGAGGCTACACAGAATTGACAGCAGCTCAAGCTTGAGAAAGTGGATCTCCACAACAATTCAGTGAACACTGACAGGTACCTATTGTGTGAACATAGGGTGTGGTGTGGTGTGTGGGGGGGGTGTGTAAAAATGAGGATAGAGTTGTTGCTGCCAAGTAAATGAAATGGCTACGCTATGCATGCCAAATTATGGGACAGTTGTACAAACTGCCTGGGAGTCACCGGCTGACCCTCCAGCCGGGCACAGTGAAACGAGGAATACCATTCCGGGCCTCTACCCACTTTGGAAAGATGACAACCCAACTGCCACAAAAAGACAACCTATACCCGCATTTGTCCCGGTTGGTTGGTTGGTTGGTTTAGACAGCCTTCGGCCCTTAAAGTTAGCCCAGTCAGCCCTAAGCCAAGAAAGCCAGAGAACAACTGTTTCTGAACTGAGCCAAGTGTGTCAAGAATGGCAGCAGCACCCCTGACAGCCTGACTTCTGTCATGTGTAGCCCCCCTAGGTGGTGCCACCTCTGCCCTTCAGCTATGTTATTCAAAACTCCGGAAGCACAGGGCCAAGCTAAGGCACAGGTGACAGAGGCAGGTCAGGGACACTAGCTGGATAGGGCTCTCCGTCCGGGAAAGCACCTAAGCGTCAGGTAGGCAGCTGTGTCATCTTTGGCAAGCGAAGGGCCCCAGATGTTGCAGGTCTCCGAGGGCAAAGGTATATATGAACAGTGCTGCAATTTCGAACGAATACAGAAAGTGGATTTCCTATTCCGCAGGGACGGAAAGTGCCCCAAGGGAAGACTGACACAGGAGCAGTTCTTTCCCACCACACAGAGCCCAGAGGAGGCAGCGACAATCGAAGAAGGCCAGGCCTGCCCAAAGGGATCTGACTGCGGGGGCTCGCGTCAAGCACGCAGTACTAGACTCCGGAGCCCCATGCCCCTCAGCGACCAAGACACCAAGCACCACCCGTGTCCCCCTCCCTCAGTACGTTCGTGCCGCCCGGCCAGTGCACAGTGGCAGTGACACCCCCCCCCCCCCACCCCACGCCCCGCGTCCTGCCGCCACGCCCCCGCCGCGCACCCACCTCGGCGCACCGCACCGCACCGCTCCCTTCAGCTCTCCGCTGGACCGCGCTGGCCTTTCTGCGCACGCGCGTAGGCGGCCCCGCCCCACAAGCACGCGCTTGCGGGCTGCCCACCCCGAGAGCCCCGCGTCTCAGCGCCGGCGGCTCTGAGCATGCGCACTTGCGCCCGGCGGCGGCCAAGTCGGGAGCATGCGCTGGCCAAACAGCGGTTCCCGCGCTCAGGGGCGGGGGCTCGCCTAAAGAGGTGGGGTCCTAGCGCCTGGTGTAAGGCAAAGTCTCGGGCATCTGGAACCCGGTGGCTGCCCATGGGAGTCGCCTCTGGCCCGCTCACACGTGGACCTGAACTGCCCGTTCTCGACGTCCAGCCTTGAGTCGGTAGCGTATAAGGCTCCTAGCTAGGGATAGTACCTGTGCCAAGGAGGCCCAGACTAGGAGTCGCGGCAGATAGCTGGATGGACCCAAGAGAAGGGGACAACGGATCAAAAGAGAGTGGGACACAGATAGAGATGCGATGCGGACACGGATACGCGACTGGCAGAGGCAGGCCAGAATGGACATGGGGACAAGACCCACGGTGTTGGACAGAGGAGCCTAGCAGATCCCGCCAGGGGGCGAGAAGTCGCTGTCTTGGCTGTGTTGTTGAGCCACAGCCCCCGCAGCGGTATATAGGCGTCAATGGTGGCAGCAGTGGCTTTGGGGAGGTCTGAGGACTCTAGTGTATCACAGCATCGGAGAGTTGGCGAATCACAGTGGCCCGTGGGATATGTTCAGTCCACAGAGGGATCCTAGCATCGCCCGGGAGTGGCGGAGGTTCACAACTTTTAAGGGACGTGGGGTATCAGGATAACCCAGCCAGGGTGATGAGATCAGGGTCCTCTGAGGGTGACGGCTGCCCTAGGAGCCTTCAGGTAGCTCTTAGGGGCCTTCACACTCATCTAAGTTGAGGGCGAGGTGTCGCCAAAGACGTTTCAAGGGAGGGAGGGGGAGGGGGAAATTAGATGGCGGTACACGTGACACTTGCAGCAGGCTAGTGCACTGTTGAACGCGCCCAGTGACTTAGAAGGCAGCGTCCGCCCAGTCCACGCCCAGCTAGCAGGTTCAAGCGGTCCCGCAGCGCCCCCGCCGCTCTCGCCTCTGCAGCCTCCTCAGGCGCCGAGTCCAAGCATCTCTCCAAGGCAGCACGAGGCTTCCACGGGCAGCGCTGAGCCCGGGTCCCCGGCCCGCTGTGCTCCCAGCTGCAGCCCCGGGCCCGCCTCCCAGCAGCAAGTAACGCCGGCCGGGCTGGAGGCGCGGGCATCCGCAGGCCGCGTCTAGGGTTGGTACCCACAGCGCGCTGCTCCCGCGCCGAGCGCGCTCCTCGCCACTGCGGAACACCGCGAGCACTGCTACTGGAAAGCGTGTCCACGCGCCGCGGGCCTCGCCGCGCGCACCCACTGCCACCTGCACCGCTGCGAGGGGGGAGGGGAGGCGTGAAAAAGCGATCGGGTTAGGTGGAGCAGGGCCAGAAGGGGCTGTGTGGAGAAAGAAGCACAGAGTGCCCACCCAAGCTTAGGAAAGCCATGAAGAGGCCACCCAGTAGAGTGAGGTGCATTGAAGACATAGCTTCATTGGGAGACCCAAGGAAAGGATGAGCCGTGAGGTACAGCCAGGGTCAGGGTATTCAAGAGTTGGGGCTGCGAGATGGAAGGGCTGGGGTGAGGCAGCCTACCATAGTCTTTCCTGCAGAACTTCTTCAGGCTGATTCTGTAACTGCCACGCGCAGGTCTGCAGTGTGACTCACAGTCTAGGGGGAAAGAGTGAAGCCTAGCAGAGTCCCGTGCCTCTCCCGACACTGCTCTGCTCTGGCTCTAGCCCCCTTCTCCAAGGTCATACCAGTCTGGGGCTTTGACATCCACTCACCCTGTGGCTCGACAGGACTTCTGCTTTCTTCGGTGGGTCCAGGGACAGGGGTCTCTAAGGAGTATGGGAGAATACTCTATGATGGGGTAGCAGGGGTATCTGAAGGGCTCAGGGGACAGACAGACAACATTCAGTGGCTGAGGTGATGGAGACAGGGCAGAGTCACTCACTAACACAGGGTGCCACAGGAGACCGGCTCTGCTGGAAGCCTGGGGCACAGCGGTTACAGGTGAGGCCGGTGACACCATCCTTGCATGGACACTGGCCTGTGGTCTGGTTACAGGTTTTGCCCGCAGCACCAACTGGATGGCAGTCACAAGCTGAGGACAGAAAATGTGGGGGCGCACTCAGAAGTGCACCTCTGGCTCTGGGAAGTAGATCATGCAGGTAGGTGGTAAGCTCACCTCTGCAAGCACGACGGTCACTCAGGACACGGCCTGGGTCACGATAGAAGCCCTCCCGGCAGTAGTGGCAGTGGCGACCGGCAGTATTGTGCCGGCAATTGAGGCACACACCCCCACTTCGGCGGCCGGACAGTCGGTACAGCTCCATGTTGAAGCGGCATCTTCGGGCATGGCCATTGCAGGAGCAAGCTGCAGGGAGGGATCAGTCAGGGGCAACCCTGTCTGGTCAGAAGTCCCCAGGCTACCCTCCAAGGCCTCACCAAGGCAAGCATGAGCTTCCTGTCCTGATGCCCGCTGCCATGGCCTGTCGCAGTAGAAAGGCTTGCAGCGGCTGCAATCAGGGCCTTCTGTACCATGTTGGCAGTCGCAGACCAGGTGGCCTTGGGTGTCCAGCAGACACCGCGAGGCATGCCCATTGCACTTGCATCGACCTCCCACCTGGAGCTCAGTGGCTGAGTAGGAGTAGGGGACTGTGACCCCACCGTCTCTGGTGTTCCCCTGCATGGCAGGCCTTGTGAGTAATATACGAATATCTGTGGCCGTCACCCAGTCTTGGAGCACAGGGCTGTTGTCCAGATCCAGGCCCTGCGGGCTGCCATCCTGCACACTGAAGGCCAGAAGGCCTCCACCGTCAGCCTGGGCCTGGGGGGCTGGGAAACAGAGAGCTTCTGGCCCTGGACCAGCAGGGCCATGAGCAGGAGCAGGCAGACGGCCGTAGTCCAGGCTACAGCTGGAGGAGAAGAAGCCCAGGGGAACCCAGCTGCGGCCATGGTCCTGTGACTTAAGCAGGGCCACGGAGGTTGGGGGAGCTGAGCAGAAGCGCAGGCTCACGAAGACCAGCTCAAAAGCTTTCCCCAGGGGCACCGTGAGGGTTACGTTGAAGGGTGCCCGTTGCAGCAAATCGGAGCGCCAACAGAGAGGACTTGCGGTGCCCGGAGCAGAGGTCAGGAGGTCTGCAGAGTGTGCCCGCTGCGGGTCCGAGGAATCACAGACCCGATTGGCCGGCCTCTCACACGTGCTGGACGCTAGCACCTCTCGACCCAGAGCAGCATTCACTAGGCCAGGAATACAACAGCGGGGCTCACCCGCCTCATCATAGCAGGGGTCGGCGGTGGCCGGCAGCCCTGGGCTCAGGGCAACGGAGAGCGTGCCCGCGGTCAGCAGCAGCCCCCAGGGCCAGATGGGCATGGCCGTGGCCGCTGTAGGTTAACCAGCCAGCTTCCGCCCAAGGATTCTGCCCTCGAGGGGAGAGAGCCTAGTCCGAGACTCTGCCTGCCCCGTCTGCAGTGCCAAGATAACAGAACCCCCGGGCGGCCCCAGCACAGGCCCAGAAGTGGGAGCAGCCACCGGCACGCCCGGGGCCGAGCACAGCAGCAGGGATGTTGGCGAGTCCTCCTGCTAGGCCTGGAGCGTTGACAGGCGTCGCCCCCGCTCCCGGTGCCTCTGCCCGCGGAGGCCCCACCCGCCGCCGGCCGCCAGCACTCACCCACCGAGGGCCAGGAGGAGCAGGTCTCCCGGCCTCCCGGGAAGGGCCCTGGGCGGGCGGGGCCTGGGGCGCCGGAGCTGCCGCCTCCTCCTGGCTGCTGCGAGGGTAGGGGAGCTGTGCCAGAAGAGGGTGGGGGGCTCAGCAGGCGCGAGCCTGGTCCTAGCCAGGGGCGGAGCTGCTCGGGAAGGAAGGAGGGGAGGGGGCCTTGTCCCGACAGCCAGAATCAGAAGCAGATTCAGACACAGGCTGGGCCAGCGCGGGAGGGGGCTGGGAGGCCCTAGAGCCGGGGGAGGGGCTGGAGAGCTAGGAATGCGCTGACGGGAGGGGGCAGCTCAGCCTTGCAGCCCGTGAAGGACCACCCAGCAGGGTCCTCGGCCCGAAGCCAGGCTTTGGCTGCTCCTGGGGTGGTGCCACGTGCTGGGCTGGGGTCTGGGCCACTCCTCCCAGAGGCCCATCATGCAGGCACAACCTTAGGTCTGAGGCTTGAAGTCTTGGATGCTACCCAGAATAGGGGAACACAGTTGGAGCTGGCGTACTTGTAGGGTATCCCCAAGGCAGTAGTGTGTTCTGGCAGAAAGAACGCAGGTCTGATTTTAAATCCAAGCTGTTTGGAATTTGGGCTGTGTGGCTTGAGTTGTTCAGTTTCCTCATCGACCAAAGCGCCTATTGTTTGCCCCGCTTTGTGCAGTTGATGACCCAATGTAGAAATCATCCTAAGATAGGAGTTCCGTTAGGGAGCACCTGCATTCTGCTAAGTGATGAGGCCGCCGGTCCTCAGTGGGACCAGGCCAATCTCTTAATCTAAAGCATTCCTGGGTCTTGGTGTATGGTTGTGTCATACGGCGGCCCATTGTCCAGAAGGACTTGAAAGCTTCGAAAGTGGGCAGGGAGTACAGCCTATTTGATGGCCCCTTGAGGTTCAGGGTCTGGTCACTGGGGTTTGATGCACAGAGAGAGACTGGTGACAAAGTCAGAATCTCTGAACCTGGCCGTCTACATGTAGTAAATCTGGGTAGGAAAACAGGCAGATGCCCCAGATGGGTTGCTTGAAGTGGTCAGCTATTGCTGTGAGGCTCTTGCAGAGAGGAACCAAAGATCACTCTCTCACTGCCTTTGGTCCTTGACAGACCGGGCAAAGCCGTGGTGGAGTCCATGAAGAGTGGGCCGGAAAACTGTCCCCACTCTCAGGGAGCAGTCCTGAGGCACAAACCCATGGTTTCAGAAGGAAAGCTGATGACCACAGGTCCATCTCTGTGACTAGGAAAAGAGGCCACATGGGAAGCCTGTGTACACTGGGACTGAGCATCTTCCTGACAACAAAAAACGGCGAAGAACAGAGGCAGTTAGGAAAAGACTAGTGAAGTAAGGATGCTGGAACCCTCCCAGGACAAACCAGGCTGCCGCAGAGGCAGGCGCTTGGAGAAAGAGGCAGGAAGGCACTTGGTGGACACTGGGTTTGGCCTCTAGAACGACTACAAATGACCTTCTGACCCTAGGCACTTTCCCAGGCCTGCAGTCCCACACGCAGGAACAGACATCCGAGAGGTGGTACTGGCCTCTCTCTTCATCCGGACAGCCACAAAGCCTTACCTTTCCCCTTCTGAAAGTGAACCAGAAGGTGCCCTTTACAAGTAGTCATGGCGGCTGCTCTGTGCTGCTCTTGGGTAGGTGGAATTAGAATTAGCTCTTTCTAACCACCCCTTCCAGGTCAGGGGTTCTCCGCTTTTCTAATGCTGCGACCCTTTAATACCTCATGCTGTGGCGACACCCCCAACCATAAAATTATTTTTGTTACTACTTCATACCTGTAATTTTCCTACTGTTATGAATCTCAGTGTAAACATTTGTGTCATCCCCCCCCCCCCCCCCCGCGGTTGAGAACCGCTGTTCTAGGCTTCTCTGGCCCTCAGCTCCATATCTCATAGAGCCTTGGTGGGGGATGGGAGAAATGGAGTAGCTTATGCTTGAGAAAAGTCTCTGGGGGGAAACCCAGGCTGTCTTCTGAACTTCAAGACCCCTGCTAGGACCCCCAGACTGTCAGCCAATCATGGGAGGTGGGGCAGGGGGAACACCTTTCACCCTAACCGTGAAGTAAGCTTTGTCTCCAGCTCAGCTCCCTGTGAGCTGCAGCTGCAGGGGTCTGCAGGACATCTGATGGATTCTGAGGCCCCAGTGGAAGTTGGTGTCTTGATCAGCCTTGATGGGGTCCCGGGGGATGGCAAGGAGACAGGGGCTCAAATGGCCATGGCATCACCACCAGCCCGTAAGGGAGGAGACACTGGGCTTCAGATCTCTTCCCTAGAATTGCCCTCTGCACACTAACTGGCCCCAAGGCTATTTGCAGATGGTGCGCTGCGCACTGGGATAGCTTTCTCTAGTCTCTAAGAGAGGCTTATAACTCTCAGTGGACCCAGCCACCTGTCTCAGCCCCTGATTGAGGCCTCTTAGGCCTCCCATCTCACTGGTCCCTACCCCCTCCAGGCACTTTCTCTAACAAAGAGGTCCCGCCTCCACGCCTCACACCTGCAACTGCTCAAGCTCGGCACTCTTGCCCCAATTCAGTAACAGCAGCTGGCTTTGAGAGACCAAGGGATGAGAGAGTTTGACAGCTCAAGGCCGCAGGGAGCTGCTGACCTCTCAAAGAGCCCCCTGCCCAGCCCCAGACCTACTGTCCCGTTCAGACACTTGCCACCACTTGTTCTCGCCTTGTACAAACATTTATTGACTGCCTATTATGCCTCAAGGGGTCCAGACACGGTGAGAAAGACGGGTCCACCCTCTCTGCCTGCCTCACTCTGCTCCTTACACCCCCAGCGCTCGCTCCCTACACTCCCCGCACAGACCTTTTGCGAACTCCCTCCCCTTCCACACTGTCAGGCCAGCTCCGCCGCAGCAATCTGCTCTCTCCGTGTTAAAAAACGAAAAACTGAAGAGCACTGGTTGGTGGAGGGAGGGTGTGAGGGGGAAGGGCGGAGAGGGAGGAAGAGTAAGGGCTCACAGCTCTCCCCACTTCACGAGGATTTGGAAATAAACAATGGGGGGGGCGGCTGTCTTCTGTGTCCTACCAACACTGAAAGGCAGCACCCTTTGTCGCCCAGATCTCGCTGGGAGGTGGCCACGCACAGAGGATCAAGGTTCCCTGGGCTCTGGCTGCTCCATATGCCCAGCCCTCCGCCGCCGCCGCCGCCGCCTAGCACGCCAGCACAGAAAGGTGGCGGTCAGGAGTCCAAGGCCGGCGCCAAGAGCAGCCAGCGACATACTCTGGGCCAGGTCCAGGCAGGGCCCGCACAGCGAGAAGGTGATGCCCGTGCCAGCTGCACCGGCCAGCACCGCCAGGGCGCCGAAAGGCAGGACGCAGCGCGGCCAGGAGCCCCCTGCACCACCGGTGGCCAAGAATAGGGCGTGGAGGGCTCCAGGGGACTCAGGGGATGCCAGGCCTGGCAGGGTGGGCTCAGGCAAGGACTCTGGTGCTCTCATGTTTCCGACTAGGTGGCTGTGCTCCGGGGTGGGGATGGTAAGGATGCCCACCACAGACTTAGGTCACATCCTGGTCTGCCACGTCAGAGCCAATTGGTCCAGGATGTGGTGACGACAGCAGGACGGTCGCCTGGGAGTTTCACCGCCTCCTCTTGGCTTTGGCAAGGAATTGGGTGGGGGACAGTATCCAAAGTCCTTCCCTATCTTCATAGAACCTTTCACAAATACCCCTTCCAACTGCACCAGGGATACCTCTCAGGCTTTTAATACCGGTAACAACCACCTGGACACTACCAGGTAAGGGTCATGTAGTCAAGGACCATTGGGCAACTAGAGCTTGGACAGGGGCAGAGGTGGACAGTGCCCTGCTCTTCTATGATTTAGGATCGAGCACCGGTGCAGGGCATGGAGGCAGTAGGAATAATAAGCCAGTGAACCAGTCGACGGAATAATTCTAGGTAGCCTGTCACAGAAAGGGATCCTGAGGTGAGAAATGACTGATTGGCAGAGTTATGGCCTCCTTTGGATGAGGGCACTTGGGCATAAACTTTCTAGAAAGCAGTGGACTGACCAAAACCAAATCCAAACTGGCTTGGTTAGTCTAATGGATGGTTCAAGTCAGGGGCATTCTCTTGGGGCTGGGTGCCAGCTGGACAGGGTAGGGTAGCCTCTTCTCTTGGCCCAAAGATTACTGGGCTCTGTCCCAGGAGGTCCATGGCATTCCACGTTCTACTTCAGTCTCTCCTTCCCGCCAAGCCCTCAACCCCAGCTGTGTCAGAGGGGCTGACCTTTATAAAGACTTTTCTTTGTAAGGAGGGCCTCCTGCTGGTAAGCAAAGCAAGCTGCTTAACCATTACCCCAAAAGGTTCCCATCCATGCAGGCTTTACCTGGGATTAAAGGTGTAGGTAAGAACGACCAGCTAAGAATTAAGTCTTTTAAAAAAAAATCTAGGTAGCCAGGCGGTGGTGGCACCTGCCTTTAATCCCAGCACTCAGGAGGCAGAGGCAGGTGGATCCCTCTGAGTTTGAGGCCAGCCTGGTCTACAAAGCGAGTCCAGGACAGCTAAAGCTACACAGAGAAACCCTGTCTCAAAAAAAAAAAAAATCATCTAGGAAGCCAGGCATGGTGGTACACAGGTTTAATCCCAGTATTTGGGAGGCAGAGGCAGGTGGATCTCTGTGAGTTTGAGGCCAGCCTGGTCTACAGAGCAAGTTCCAGGATAGCCAGAGCTGTTACACAGAGAAACTCTGTTTCAAACAAAGCAAAACAAAACAAAAACAAGCAAACAAACAAAATCTAGGTGCTGGCAAGATGGCTCAGCAGCTAAAAGCACTTGGTGCTCTTGTAGAGGACCCAGGCTTGGCCCCCAGCATCACGTGGCAGTTCTCAATCAGCTGTACCGTCAGTCCAGGCACTCTGAGGCCTTCTGGCGTCTGTGGGCATCAGGTACACACGAGGTGCACATTTCCATTCAGGCACCCACATGCACATGAAAGCTTTTTTTTTTTTTTTTTTTTTTTTTTTTTTTTTTTTTTTTTGGTTTTTTGAGACAGGGTTTCTCTGCGTAACAGCCCTGGCCATCCTGGACTCACTTTGTAGACCAGGCTGGCCTCGAACTCTCAGCAATCCGCCTGCCTCTGCCTCCCGAGTGCTGGGATTAAAGGCGTGCGCCACCACACCCGGCTAATTGTTTTTTTTTAATTTACCTTTATATGCATTGATGTTTTACCTCCACGTAGGTCTACCTGAGTGTCAGATCTCAGAGTTACAGACAGTTGTGAGCTGCCATGTGGATGTTGGGATTTGAACCCAGTCCTCTGGAAGAGCAAACGGCTGAGCCATCTCTCCAGCCCCTATATTTAATTATTTTATACATGTGGGTATTTTGCCTGCATGTATAGATGTTCACCACGTATACAGTGCTTACCAAGACCAGAGGAGGCCATCAGATCATTTGGAACTGGAGTTACAGGCAGCTCTGAGCCATAATGTGAGTGCTCTGAACTACTGGACTATCTTTCCAGCACCCAAAATAAAGTTGTTTTTTAAACTCTGGGGAACAGGCTAGGAGTCCTTAAGAATCTTGCAGGGGCCTGGAGAGATTGCTCAGAGGTTAAGAGCACTGGCTGCTCTTCCACAGGTCCTGAGTTCAATTCCCAGTAACAATATGGTGGCTCCCAATCATCTATAATGAGATCTGGTGCCCTCTTCTGGTGTGCAGGTATACATGCAGGCAGAGCACTGTATACATAATAAATAAAATTTAAAAAATATCTTGCAGGAAGTCCTACACTGGAAGCAACGCATGATGTAAACCCAGGAGGAGGACTGCAGAGACTCGACCTGACCCCTTCCTTTTCTGGTCCTCCCAGGGGAGTAACAAGCCCTTACATAGGGGTGAAGCCGAGGGGATGACAGCATCACAAGTGGAGGATACTCAGCAGGAACCAGAGACCCCACAGGCTGCTGCAAAACTGGTCCCAGGTGACAATGGGAATGATGTGGGGTGGCCATGGGCAGACAAGCCTGTTCTGATGAGGCTTATAGCTTTCTGTCTGTAATAGTGAGCACATAGGGTGCCAGGAGACAAATGTTAGTGGGTTTCCCCATCCCTTATGCAGAAGAGAGTCATACTTTGATTTTTGGGGGGGAGCCACCACACTCTGTGCCCTTTCTTTTTTTAAGATTTATTTATATTATGTATACAGTGTTCTACCTGCACCTGCTGGCCAGAAAAGGGCACCAGATTTCATTGTAGATGGCTGTGAGGCACCATGTGGTTGCTGGAAATTGAACTCAGAACCGCTGGAAGAGTTGACAGTGGTTTTAACCTCTGAGGCATCTCTCCAGCCCTTTGAATTTTTTTTACTTGATGTGTCCTTTATTTTATTTAGCCAAGGTTTCAAGCTGGCCATAAACTTAGGGTGCTCTTGCCTCAGCCTCCCCAGTGGGGTTACAGGTATGCACCAAGCCCTTAATTGATACAATAGTTTTTTACTCTTGCTGTCTTTCATTCATTCATTCATTCATTCATTTATTTAGGTTTTTGGAGACAGGTTTTCTCTGTGTAGCCCTGGGTGTTTTGGAACTTGTCCTATAAACCAGGCTGGCTTTGAATTCATAGAGATTTGCCTGCCTTTTGTGCCAGTTCTGCCTAGCTAATTGATACAAATTTTTTTTTCCCCCCTGTTTGTTCTTGATACAATTCTTTGAACCACAAAGAAATAATACAAAAAGCTCCTTATTAACCCTCACTCTGGTATAATTTACATACATGCACTTCCTACAGCAGGTTCTAGCATCATGCAAGTAGTGTGTAGGTCTACAGTGAGAGAGGGCAGAGGCAGTCAGGGCTCTCCCAGAAGGCAGAAAGCTGAGCCCTGACTAAGAAGTCTGGTGGCTAAGAGGAGCTGGGAGAGGGGCACCCTGGCTACCCAGCTTTCCTGGGTGCTCTTAGCTCCAAAAAATCTCCCTCAATCCCTCTTCACCATACTCCAGCTGAGAGGAGGGGGCTCTCCCAGAGAGGCTTGTCTTCCCAGACTGCTTAGTCAACAGGGTCGTCTCGAAGGACTGTGAGGAAGCGCTCGCCTCCTTCACAAAGCAGACTGTAAGCAGCCCGACACAGCGCCAGCCAAGGCGGCCCTCCAGGTTCCTGTGTGTTTACCAGAGGGAGGAGCTCAGCCATCAGAACCTGTGGACCAGTACAGAGCCAAGGCCTCAGGGGGACCCTATCCCCAGGTAGCTAGGCCAGGGCTCCCCACGTAGGCAACCCTGGAACAAGCTCCGAGCCTCCACCCTTCCTCCCTGAGATTCTGGGCATCCTGGGCAGGCAATGTGCTTGGAGAATGTGCCGCCTCACATGCAGTCCCAGAGGATCATAGTCACAGCCTGTCCCAGGTCCTTCTCTTCAGACTGACCCTTGGGAGGGCATGTGCCAGCCTCAGTGAGGTCACCGGCTCCCAGGAATCCAGGGACACGTCCCCACCTCCTGCCCTGGAAGTACCTTTTCCAGATAGATCTGCTGGTTTAGCATGGCTACTTGAAGCTTCAAGGTTGCCAAGGTCTGCAGCTCCTTGGTGGTAGAGTAGATAAGGAACTCAGGGCTCCAGGAAGAGCCCACCTCTCCTCCGCAAAGGGAGGAGGTCTGAGTGGGCGTCTCCACAAGGCACGGTCCTGGCAGTTGCTCTGTCACAGCTATAAGAACACACATTTATAGTGTCATGTTGGAGGGGAGGGGAACCATCACCAAGGTTTCTCTTTTCTTATAGGCCAGTACTTAGCTTTCCAGGCACCTCTTCCCTTGACTGTCCTCAATTTGCTCTATAGACCAGGCTGGCCTCGAACTCACAGAGATCCACTTGCCTTTGCCTCCCTGAGTGCTGGGATTACAGGCATATGCCATGGCACCCAGCTCAAAGCTGACCTTATAAAACAACCTAGAAGTAGCTGGGTGTGGTGCTCTACAAAGTGAGTCCAGGACAGCCAGAGTTGTTACACAGAGGAACCCTGTCTCTAAAAACAAACAAACAAACAAAACAGTAGTACGCTGTGCGTGGTGGCACACGCCTTTAATCCCCGCACTCGGGAGGCAGAGGCAGGCGGATCCCTGTGAGTTGGAGGCCAGCCTGGTCTACAAAGCAAGTTCAGGATAGCCAAGGCTACACAGAGAAACCCTGTCTCGAAAAACCAACAAAACAAAAACCCAATGCTGTAAGTCAGGTAGGTGACAACGGCACATGCCTTTGATCCCAGCACTCAAGAGGCAGAGGCGGGCAGATCTCTGAGCTAAAGGCGAGCTAGCATGGTCTACCAAGTTCTAGGACAGCAGAGGCTACACAGAGAAATCTTGTCTCAAAACCAAAGCAAAGCAAACCAACCAACCAATCTAGTATATGGCAGACTGCGGTAGGCTTGGTGTGATGGCTTTGTCTGCCTCTGGGCCCTGAGCTCGTGGCCCTTCCTACAGTCACAGGCAAGGCAGGTTAAAATGCCTTGACCCTAGTTCAGTCAGACCTCAGCACAGGTAGTGGTAGAACCTCACCTGCTTGCAGTGCCTGTATCCTGTGGAGACACTGTCCAACAATGGCCTGCAGTCCTTCCAGGGTGAGCAGGCACCGATACTCCTGCGTCCAGTCAGTGGGGGCTATAGGAGTTACACAGGGCAAGCAGGGGTCCACGATGGTCCCCAAACCCTGCCTGTCACCCTTGCCTTCTCCCCTCCACCCAAGTTCCAGACACTACCACTGACCTGCTGCAAGTTCCTTCTGCATATGAAGTCTCAGCAGCAAACAAGCCTTCCTCAGGCTCTGGGCATGCACAGCCACTTCTGCAGCACTAGGCCTGTGGCTGGAACGGCCTGACTGAACACCAATCAGGGAAACCATACTGAAACCAGACCCTCCCCTCCACCAAACCATGGCCATGCCGCTTTAGAGCCAGAAACCCCTAGCTCTCCCATGTCAGTAAGGATACAGCCATCTGGAGTTTGTGGAGGAACTGAGTTTTGGCGATTCTGGTGGCATCCATGGAGTCACTGGTTTGTGTAGCGCTGAGCTGGGCCCACAGGCTAGAACAAAGTACCCCCAGAGGAATGAAGTTATTTTAACGAACCTTAAGAGGTAGGGGAAGTGGAGCTGGGCGTGGTGGTGTAAGCCTTTAATCCTAGCACTCGGGAGGCAGAGGCAGGTGGATCACTGTGAGTTCGAGGCCAGCCTGGTCTATGAAGCGAGTCCAGGACAGCCAAGGATACACAGAGAAACTCTGTCTTGAAAAACAAAAACAAAGCCGGGAGTGGTGGCACACGCCTTTAATCCCAGCACTCGGGAGGCAGAGGCAGGTGGATCGCTGTGAGTTCGAGGCCAGCTTGGTCTACAAGGCGCGTCCAGGACAGCCAGGGCTACATGGAGAAACCCTGTCTTGAAAAACCTAAAAAAAAAAAAAAAAAAAGAAAAACAAAAACAAAACCAAAAAAGGAAGAAGTGATGGACAGGGGCATATGCCTGCAATACAGACGGGATAACAGATGCCTCAGGGAACCTAGAGATGCTGACTATGACAAGGGGGCAGGATAGATCTGTACCAGGCTCAGTGCGGACATCTGAGAGGAGCCACCTTGTTTGCCCCTCACAGCACCCCTATGCAACAGGGCCTATTGCTGCCATTCCAGAAGAAAGTTCATCTGGCATTTGGAGAGCAAGAGTCATGTTCAGCCCTTGAGGCCTGGAGACTCAGTGGTTCAGAGAGCTTGGCTGCTCTTACAGAGGACATGAGTCCAGTTCCCAGCATCCACTTCAGGTAGCTCATAACCGTCTGTAACTCCAGAACCAGGGGATCTGACACCCTTTCCTGGTAGCATAGACACACGCGCGCGCACACACACATACGCGTGCGCGCACACAAACACACACACACACACACACACACACACACACACACACACACACGAACAAAGAAAAAAAACACTTGTGTGGTTGAGCTGGGAGCTTCAAAGCTCCTGAGCCTGAGTTACTGTAACAGCTCAAATGAAGCAGATTCTCAGCCCGCACAGGACCCGATACAGAGAAAACAGAGAGGCCTGCTGGAAGGTTCTGTTTGCATGTCCCAACATTAGTGATTTTTCCTGCCTCTCAGTCCCCACTCAGCCTTACCGGGAATTCTGGGAAGCTGCCTTCCGGAAAGCCACAGGTAGTTGCAGGAGAGTCCTGTGAGAGAAAAGCCCAGTGTTCCCAGCAGCCTCTTCTCTCTTTGGGGCTGTCATTCTTACTCCTGGCTCAGAACCCATGAGGGGTGAACCTCCTTACCCCCTCTCCTTTAACAGTCTAATTCTCAGACAAGCTTTTGGAAAAGGGATTCCAGAGTAGGACAGGCACAAGTCCAGTCCAGAAAGCTCTGCAGAGCCCATGGGCTGGTCAGGCCCCAGAATGACAAACCCAATGCCATTTCAGCCAGCTGTCCCACCCTGCCCTCTTCAGTGCAGGACACCTATGGGGCAGCACCCGGGGCTTCCCTTTCAGCTCAATGCCTGTCCAGATCTGCACAGGCAGAGAAGGCAGTTTCTCCGGTGAGGGTCTGACAAGCTTACCCCTTCTCCTTTAGTGTGAAGCGTTCTGTGGCATGAGGAACGGCTGATGGGGTCATTTGTTGGGCCTTGAGGCCTAGGCCACACCCAGCAGTTTGGGCTTGTGTTCTCACATGGGTCCTATCTCCCCTTGACAGAAGTCTGCACTCAGGGTTTTCCTTGGCAGGGACTGTGGCCCGTTTTGTGCCCTTGGTGGATCTTGCTCCTGGAACCTGGCTGCCAGCCTGGCCGGGAGCCTGGGAATGGGCAGAGGCCGTGGCACCAGAAGCAGCTGCATTAGATGTGAGGCTGGGGGTTCTGTCTCTTTGTCCAGCCTTAGACATGCGTTTCCTCACACGTACAGCTTTCTCCAGTGCCTGGGTCAGAAGCTCCAGTTCCTTGAGGTCTTGAGCACTCGGTGTGGATGCTAGGAAAGTCAAGAAGCATGCAAGAGTTTCTCCTCATTGCCCCAGGACATTTTCCCTCAGGACAGCATGCTAGAGAAAGACCAAGGGCAGCACACGTTTACCTGGAGTTGGGTCCTCTTCCTTGGTTTCTGGATCTGGAGATGGGGACCTGGGTGGTTCCCTGCAAAGACAGGGCAGTCATGGCACGGCCCAAACAGAGCCCCAGCCTCAGACCCTGCAGGATAGAGGCAGAAAGAGCAATGGTAACCTCCCAGGCCCTGTTGTTCAGCAGTAATCCCGATGGTCCAAGGAAAGCCTGGCCAGGAAGTCCTAGGGTCCGCGTACCAGACCTGCAGCAACCGCCTGGAAACGCACAGGCTTCGCTCCAACTGCCGCTGTCGTTCGGCGCAGGAATCCAGGGCGCCCTGCAGCTCCGCCATCAGCCTGCGGACAAGCATCGTGTGAGTCTCGGAACCCCGCGCCACCCGTCCCATTCCCTCCTGTCGCACGAGACCCACCGGCGCGCGCAGTCCGTAGGTAGTAAGTACTCTGCTTTAGCTCCCAACATTTTTTTGCGGCCGCCACGAAAACCCGCGCCTTCCGGGCAGAAAGCCGCCCACTTCCGGCTAGGCTACCCAATCTTCAGCGCCGCTCAAGACCTCCTCCTTACTGCGAATCCACCTCAAGCCCCACCCGCACCAAACAGGCTCCACCCTAGCTCCGCCCCCGGGGGCGGGGCTGAGGTTCTGTTGGAATCTATGCCAGAATAGATAAGACTCACTCGCTTCCGATTTGGGTAACTAGATAATGCTCTTCTGGCAGGGCATCCGTGACCCTCTGATGTTTGGGTTTCTGTCTTAACCAGTTTTTGTCTAACCTACTTTGAAAGCAGAGATCAGCTGTCTTGCGGACTCCAGTAGTCAAGCGTATGGGCGAAAGATGTTAGAATGGGTCAAGGGACAGGAGCATGGGAAACAAGAGTCAGGTGCCAGAACAGAGAGCCACGGAGTCCAGGAAGTCTGGAGCATGTGCTACCTTGATTGGGTCTGTCAAGCTGGCCTTACGTCATGGCAGGTTGTGCAACGGACAGAAGGAGAGGAGGCTGAACCACGGACGATAGGCAGACCACATGCAAACACTGCGCTCAGGCCCTAGCACTGGCCTTTGCCCTCAGAGATTTACCAAGTCTGGTCAACTTTTCACTTCATGTTTCATACTGACTTTTTTCTTTCCTTTTTCCTTGTTCAATTTTTTTTCTTTTATGTTGGACGGTGGTGGTGCACGCCTTTAATCCCAGCACTCGGGAAGCAGAGGCTGGTGGATCACTGTGAGTTCGAGGCCAGCCTGATCTACAAAGCGAGTCCAGGACAGCCAAGACTACACAGAGAAACCCTGTCTCAGAAAACAAATAAAATAAAATAACACACACACACACACACATATATATTTGACACAGGGTTTCTCTGTGTACCCCTAGCTGTGCATGAACTCACTCTGGGCCCCATAAATGCCAGGCAATCATTCCATCAACTGAACAACACCTTAGACTCATTAGCACAGTATTTTATACTAAAGCTCTAAGAAGTTCTTAATAATATATGAAGTACATGAATTTCAGTGTCATCCTTGCCTAGGGGCCATGCTAATCTCTGTTACCATATCTATTTTAGTAGATGTGCTACTGAGGCAACCATTTTTCTTATTGTTGTAAGGGTTTCATTTTTGTCCTAACTGGTCTAGAACTCACTATGGAAACCAAGCTGGCCTTGAGCTTAAAGAGATCTGCCTACCTCTGTCCCCTAAATGCTGTTCATTTCTTTCTTTCTTTCTTTTCTTTTTGTTTTTTGTTTTTGTTTTTCAAAACAGGGTTTCTCTGTTTAACCTGGCTGTCCTAGATTCACTTTGGGTTTTTGTTTGTTTGTTTGTTTGTTTGCTTGTTTTTGAGACAGGGTTTCTCTGTGTGGCCTTGGCTGTCCTAGACTCGATTTGTAGGCCAGGCTGGCCTCAAACTCACAGCAATCCTCCTGCCTCTGCCTCCTGAGTGCTGGGATTAAAGGTGTGCACCACCATGTCTGGCCTGGATTCACTTTGTAGGCCATGCTGGCCTTGAACTCAGAAATCTACCTGCTTCTGCCCCCTAAATGCTGGGATTACTGGTGGGCCACTATGCCCTTGCTTATTTCTTAAAAAATAATGTACATATGTTTTGAATTAAGTCAGATTGTAGGCATAGCAGGAGCTCTTGTAGCCTAAGTGGCCGTGAACTCGCTATGTAGCTGAGGATGACATTGAATTCATGATCTTCCTGCTTGCATCTCACCTTTTTTTTTTTTAAATTATTTTTATGTATATGAGTATCCGTGTGCATGCACAACTGTACACTAAAATAGGACCTCAGGTTCCAGTATAGATGGTTGTGAGCTACCATGTGGTTTCTGGGAATTGAACTCAGGACCTCTGGAAATGCAGACAGTGCTCTTAACCTCTGAGCCATCTCTCCAGACCCTCACCATTTCTTTCTTTCTTTCTTTTTTTAAAAGATTTGTTTATTTATTATATATAGTGTTTTGCCTGCATGTACACCTGCAGCCAGAAGAGGGCACCAGATCTCATTATAGATGGTTATGAGTCACCACGTGGTTGCTAGAAATTGAACTCAGGACCTTTGGAAGAGCAGGCAGTACTCTCAACCGCTGAGCCATCTCTCCAGCCCCTTTGTTTTTTCTTTGATTTTTGTTTCTTTGTTTTTTTGAGACAGGGTTTCTGTGTGTAGCCTTGGCTGTCCTGAACTCTCTCTGTAGACCAGGCTGGCCTCGAGGTCAAGAGATCTACTTGCCTCTGCCTCCTGCGAGCACTGGGATTAAAGGTGTGCACTATCACTACTCATCAATGAGTTCCGTAACAGTCAGGGATACACAGAGAAACCCAGCCTCAAACAAAAACTAAAAAACAAAACAGGAGCTGGAGAGATGGCACAGTGGTTAAGGGCACTGGTTGCCCTTCCAGAGGTCCTGAGTTCAATTCCCAGCAACCACACTCACAACCATCTATAATGGGCTCCGGTGTGCAGGTAGAACACCATTATGTAATAAACAAATAAATCTTTAGAAAAAAAAAAAAAGAAATTGAAGAAGGGGGCTGGGGGAATGCCCCATTGGTTACGACAGCCAGGGCTACACAGAGAAACTTTGTCTTGGGAAAATGAACAAACAAAAACAAAAACAACAACAAAAATGTGGCTGGCTGCTGGACCGGAGCAGTGCCCAGAACGGAAAAGTTTTGAGAGCCCAAGAAGTAATATATCCTACTTGTTTAGGGATGAAGGTACAGGGTTACAAGTTATAAGCCTAGTGTGTTGAGCCACGAAGGGGAAACAGAGTGAACACAGGCAGATCTGTGGAGATCTAGACCTCATAGAAGCCAGTCAACGGTGGCCCACACCTTTGATCCCAGCACACAGGAGGCAGAGGCAGACAGATCTCTGAGTTCCAGGTCAGCCTGGTCTCCAAAGTGAGTCCAGGACACGCAGGGCTGTCACACGGAGAAAGCCAGTTATGTACCTGAAGTAACTTCTCCTACAGGTGGAGGCTGGTAGTGAGATTCTAAAAACTCTTCTGTTTATTTTATTGTCTGTGGTCAGTATCTAGGTGTGCCCCAAGTACACCTGGTGCCCACAGACATCTGAGACCCTGAAACTGGAATTTAGACTAGTTGTGAGCCACCATGTGGGTGCTAGGAACCAAAACCAGGTCCTCTCCTTGAGTACTCTGTCTTTTTATTTATTTATTTCTGGTTTTTTGAGACAGGGTTTTTCTGTGTTAGCCTTGACTGTCCTGGACTCACTTTGTAGACCAGGCTGGCCTCGAACTCACCGCGATCCGCCTGCCATTGAGTACTGTCTTACAGGAAACTATCTCTCTACAGTGTTAGGAGAGTCTGACCATGGAAACCATGGCCGAAGTAGGAGGCAGTTAAAGGACGCTTAACACCCACACCAAAGTGAGTCTCATCACATTTAATCCTCACAACATTCCTGTGAGGTAGTCATTACGATCCCCTTACAGAGGAGGAAAACAGGTTCACACACACCCAGTGGCATAGGGCTACAATCCAAATGCCTGTACTCCTTACCCCAAGGTGCCCCAGCCAGAGTGGTCAGAATTCTGTTAACAGTAGCAAAAATAGCTGCCATACGGAGAGCACAGGAAATGAACACCAACATCACACCTCTGTGCTTTTGGCTCAAGAGTCCTTTGGGGGCACCCCTGTTACTTCAAGGGGAGACAGAAGTGTACAGGTGGGGTCAGCATATCTGCTCAGTCTTCGACAGACTTCCTCGGTGTTGAGGGCAGCTGCTTCATAAGCCCACGGCCTTCCATGTGAGGCACATCTGCTGCAAAACAGTCTCCAACCAGTACAAAGGGATCAGCGATCGGCTTTCCTCCTGTGGAACCCAGCCACTGGACAGGCAATTCTTCTGACTTCTCTCTCTCCTGCATCTTTGTTAGTTTGGATATTACAAGTGATTGTTGATAGCTATCCTCTAGGGAAAACAAATCACTTTTCCTGAGGTCAGACGGCCCAGGCCAGGCTGCCCTGGAGCTCCTCGTCCACCACTTGCTACACACCTCTGTCTGCCAGGGTCGCAGTGAAGAGCCACTGGGCCACAGCTGACGCTCAGTAATGTTGGGGATCTGTTATCTCTCTTATTTAATACTCTCTATTTCAAATGTTTCCTTTTATTTTTATTTTTCCATTAGAAGAAACTTAGAAAAAAGGGGAAAAAAACGGCCGAGAAATGCAGTGCAGGAGGACGGTCACACAGATACCAAGGGACACAGACAAACCACTCTCGGAGATTTTGAAAACTGAGCTCAAAGTGCCAGAGGACGGGGAGTCCGTAGCCCCAGTTTCAAGGGTCTTACACCTGACCGTTAGGCGTAGTCAACACTGATATGCGGGGACTCGGGCTTCCCTGGGTTGCAGAGGGTGAGGGGACAGTGCTGTGTTCAGATGAGAGCTCCCCTGGTCTAAAACAAGACTCGCCAGCAGGGGTTTGAAATGTGTTAGGCTACCAGGGCCTCTAGTATTCCAAGGACGCTGTCAGCTCCTGGCCTGGGCTTGTGAGTGCTACGCAGAGGCCCATGCTCCCAGGGACAGCAGGATGACACAGAAGGGGAGAGAGGGACGGGCTTCACAGGTGCGGGCGGCATGAGTGCTGCTGTCCAACGAGAAAAGGCTGAACTTTTTTCTTTCTGTTGTTGTTGTTGCTGTATTTCTGAGACAGGGTTTCTCTGTGTAGCCTTGGCCGCCCTGAACTCGTTTTGTAGACCAGGTTAGCGTCTGCCTCCAAGTGCTGGGATTACAGACATGCACCACCATGCCCGGCTGGGGCTAAGCTCTTCACCAAGCTCAATGTTCTGACAGCTCACACTGAACTCCCCCAAGGAATCTGTTGCCCTTCTGGGGTCTGAATAGCACCCATCTGCAGTGTCCTCGAGAAACAGCAGCCCTCCCTCGGTAAACATTCACCATGGCCAAAGCTCAGAGCTTCAGGAAGCCCAAGTCCGTGTCCTTGTCACTGTGCACTGATACATTTTGGCGCTTTACCCGTTGCTGGTGAACCCCGCTCTCTTGGGGGTTTGGGGGGCGGCATTGTAAACATGACTTCTTGGCCTGATGGTGGCAAGCTTTTGTGTTTGAGTCGCTGCCCACAGACAGCACTGAGGTAGATCGGGGAGAGGCCCCCATGCCACCATCCGGGGAGCTTATGGGACTCGCGCTGCTGACAGAGGAATATCCGGAGGTCGTGACATCCTTGCCCGGCTCTCCACTGTTGCAGAGAAGGGGCCTGGGAGCTGAGGCTGGTGGCGTTTGGTGGTTCTTGTCCTCGGGCCAGGCCTCCTCATCGCTGGACTCCTGGCAGCAGTGTTGTTCTGGGTTCAGGTAGACCACAGTGACATCAAGGAGTCCACTGGGAGCTGTAACTGTGAAAGATTTGTGGGAAGAGTCTTTACGACACAGGTGAAGTGTTAGAAGTGGCCTTACACATGTGTGGGACAGACACTCAAGTGTTCTACACACGGGAACTCCAGACAGGGTCTGTGTAAGTGAGGCCTTTCCACCAACAATGACCCAGACAGAGGCAGATACAGGTTTAGACTATATCCCCTCTCCCTGAGGGGTGGGGGGTGGGGTGGGGGGAAACCCTTGACCCCAGCGTGTCAGGTTCACACACGTCTCCCTCAGCACAGTGCCAGGTGGCCCCACAGATCACACACTGCCTGCGTGACACATCCCTCCACCGTACCACCACTCACCGTCACCCTCCTTCTCGCCTTCGCTCTCCTGGTCTCCTTCGTAGCCAGAGCAGCAGTCCAGGCTCCAGTCCAGAAGGCTGCCCAGCAGCGTCTCCTCCTGGCTCGAGAGCTCTGCGGTGGGCGTGGTGACAAAGCTGCCCCTGTCCTCCTGAAAGCTGTTCTCCCGCTTGCTGCAAGGTAGGGAGAGTACCGGATGCCCCGGTCACAGACGGCAGCACCTGGGCCCTCCGGCAAATGTCAGGGAGACTCCACCACCCTCCTACAGGGTACTATATGAACTGGATAGAGACAGCGCTGGGCCTGACCGCACAGAGCAGTCGGTTTTAGGGTAAGGCCAGCAAACCTGTCCATGTGGGCTAAGCCTGGGATCTGGTATTCCTTGGCACAAGCCTTAGGAAGCTTATACAAATGGCCGAAGTGCCGAGAAGGGAGCATGCAGTGGTGCGGTTGAGATGGACAGACAGGGTAGACCTACCGTTTGCTTCTCCTCCCGGAGGGGGAGCTGAGGAAGCTGTGGACCTCTCCCACGCTCGGGAAGGATGGGGGCTCGGGGCTCTCCTGTTTTACTCCTAATGCGGCACACAATTCTGCATAGCTTAGTACCTGTAGGGAGGCCAGAGTGAAGAACTGGAAACCCACCCAGGCACACCCACCAAGGAGCCTAGGTGACAGAGACAGGACATACCTCTTCCCGGCTGATTTCTTCAGAGCACTTATCCTCAAACCGCTGCCTCACGGCGGTCAGAGAGACCTGCCTGTAGTCTTTGGGTGCATCGTCATGGAAACTGGAAACGGACACGGAGGCAGATGCGTGAGCCTCAATGACCTGAATTTAGCCTAACTCCCCTGCCAGAGAGGACAGCAAGCTTCCAGAACCAGTGCCATTGATAAAGACACACAAGAAGCCGGGCGTGGTGGCGCACGCCTTTAATCCCAGCACTCGGGAGGCAGAGGCAGGCAGATCTCTGTGAGTTTGAGGCCAGCCTGGTCTACAAAGTGAGTCCAGGATGGCCAGGGCTGTTACGCAGAGAAACCCTGTCTCTAAAAACCAAAATATCAAAACAAGCAATGCCCAGAATGGGCAAAGCCACAAATGAACGGATGTCGGGGCCAAAGACGTTGGGAAACTGGTAAGTGGCAGCTGAAGAGTGGGGTTTCTTTTGAAGGGTAGTGAAAATGTTCTAAAAATGATCTAATACCCAATTCTGAACATACTAAAGGCAGAGTTTTTCTGTGAAGCCTTGGCTGTCCTTGATCTTGCTGTGTAGACCAGGCTGGCCTCAAACTCAGAGATCTACCCGCCTCTGCCTCCTGAATGTGAGGATTAAAGGTGTGTTTGCCACCATGGTCTGGCAAGTTATTTAACTTAAAAAATAAAAATAAAAAATTAGGCCAGGTGGTGGTAGCACATGCCTTTAATCCCAGCACTCGGGAGGTAGAGGCAGGCAGATCACTGTGAATTCCGAGGCCAGCTTAGTCTACAAAGTTAGTCCAGGACATCCAAGGCTACGCAGAGAAACCCTGTCTCAAAAAAAAAAAAAAAAAAAAAAAAAACCAAACAAACAACAAAAAAATAAAATAAAATTAGTCATGCGTTTACTTCCCAGCAACCACATGGTGGCTCACAACCATCTATGACGAAATCTGGTGCTCTCTTCTAGCCTGCAGGCAGAATGCTGTATACATAATAAATAAATAAATCTTAAAAAAAAAAAAAAAAAAAGTAAGCTAACCAGAACTGAAAACAAACAAACAAACAAACAAAACAACAACAAAACATACGCACACACACACAAAACCAGTAAAAACACAAAATCAGGAACCACAATATAAAGGCAAAAGACCCATAAAACAAACAAACAAACAACTATAAAAAATACCATGAAGTGCGTTTGTGTTGGCATCTACTGCTGGACACAGGGCCTGAGCTTAGTGCGGTTTGTATACAGTATCTGTGAGAGTCCATTAGAGAAAACTGGGTTTTCCTATTCGGGCCTTTTTCTGAGTTCCCATTAAGGGTTCTGGTGAGGTGAAGAAAGGCCAGTAAGCGTGGGGGTGCAGGTGGGAGGCTGTCAAGCAGTGCGCTCTGACGCACAGAGGATGGCTAAATTGTTGAAACTGAGGTACAGCAGACAGGCACAGGTGGGGGACTGGTGGTGGGGACCCCTTGCTTGTGGGCTTCCTCTTCTTCCTCGAGAAGACAGAGTCTATGTAAACACAGAAATAAGTCCAGCCCTGGAACTTTAAAATGCTGACCCAGGGCTGCACAGACCTGAGAGGCCGAGTTCAAGTTCTAGAACCCACCAAAGAGTGAAAAGAGCGAACTGACTCAACAGAGTTCGTATTTGATATCCACACACGCGCACACACACACATGCTATAATAACAAACAAACAAAAAACAGCAATACTGATAACAACAATTTTTAAGTATCAACCCCAGGGAAGACTTTTTGGCATGAAGAGCTGTGGGTTGAGTGATAGCTGCCATGTGCCAAAGCAAAGGTCAGCGAGCGGGTCTCATCCAGAGACACCCTTCACCTCCTCCTTTCTGAAGAGAGGGGCTGTGGAAGGCTGACAAGTAGCTCAGGTTGGCCATGACTCCCAACTTAGCGCCCCTCAGCGCTGAGACTTACAAACGTTGACAGGGACTCACCACTTTTTATAAAGGCTCAGGACGCAGGGCATGAGGTCGCGGTAAGAGAACCCAGTGAGGTCCCACAGCTGAGTGGTCCAGGGCTGTGCTGGGGAAGGAAGAGGGACAGGAATGTGACAGCGCCCCCACAATTCCCACAGCTCTGGTAGTTCTGTAACACATCCCCGGACTCAGGCTTTTAGTCCCTTTAAAATAAATACTCTTACGGACCGGCAAGATGGCTCAGGGGGCAAAGGCACTTGTCACTCAAGCCGAACGACCTAGAATCGGTTCCTGGAAGCCACACCACATGGCAGGGAAGTCCCAACTCCTGCCAAGTTACTCCTCCTCGGGCCTCCACCCTCCTACCATGGCACTGAGTGTGCACACATATGCATGTATAAATTAAGTATAAATGTAAACCACAAAACAAAAACCTAAACTATCCTTGAAAAGGCTCTGTATAAAGTCTACACACCTGTGAAAAACTTATGTATGCCTTCAGCTGGAACTGTGCCCCTCACCCACCCCAAACTGTTCTAGGGGGGCGGGGCATGCTGCTGTTTTTCCTTCTCCAGGATGGATGAGGAAGGGTTTGTTTCCAACCTTCCAACCTCTCCTATCTAAGAACTCCACCACCACCCCCCTAGCCCCCCACTCCACCCCTGCACCCCTGCACTGGTCCTTACTCTGTCCATGCATCAGTCTGGCCAGGAGCAGGGCGGCAGAGGCCAGGCAGGCAGGAGCATAGACCGACAGGCTGGTGTGCAGCAGGGAGAGCTCGCAGAGGAAGCTGCACAGGTGTTGGGTTCTAGATGGGACAGGGACCAGTGTCAGCAGGACCTCTTTATAGTCAACCACGGTAGGGATCTAGACGGAAGACGGAAGTAAACAGGGTACCTCATCCATCAGTGTCACACGGAGGCCCAGCCCGGTGGGGGTGGGGGAGCTCTGGGCCTAGATGTCCGAGCCAATGCCCAGGTTCAGAGAGGGTTTCGCGGCAGAGCAAAGACACACTGCAGTCACGGCAGTAAAGCTGACGGCCACGGCAGCTCGAACCGCCTCCCCTCTGATCTCAAACAGGAACACGGATTGCGTTCGAAGGGAAGAAGGCAAAGCCCTGCTTACCCGAATCTTCCCATCCAGGGCAGGGATGATGTCCCCCATCATTCGTACCAGGTCCTCGTACTTGTACGTGTTGTCTGTGAGCCACACGGCCTCTCTGATCGTCAGGATCTCTTTGCTGATGAACCTGGGATGGAGAGATGGGGTCTCAGCCCTGAGCCGAGGAGGGGAGCCGAGGGGACGCCTCATGGGATGACGGGATCGCTCCGGACTTAGGTGACAAAAGGGGGCTACACAGTGGACCCAACCTACCTCTGACTTAAAAAAACAGCGTTAAATGTGCTCCAGAGAGGGGGGCCGAAACAAGATGCACAGACCGAGTAGGAAAGGCAGGGCTGTAGAGCAGATACCAACATCTGCAAAAGCGCCAGGCCCCACAGAAATCTGAGTACTTCTTCCCAGCTCTTCCTGCCCCACCCCCACCCCAAACCTCTCCAGCTGGGCCTCACTTCCTCAGCTTCTGATCCCTACATAACTCAGCCATTTCTTCTCTTCCTCTCAGGGCATAGTCTATTCTGCTGGGCATTTCTGGTCTGGACTCTTTCAGATACCTCTGGCTGCTCTCTCCCTCATACCCACCTAGGCGCCCTCATGTCCTAATTTGCATTCAGAAAGGACCCATTGGTGACACTATGGTTGAATTCTAATTCTCTTCACAACCTTATGGATGAAGGCTTTTTTTGTTTTTGTTTCACCGAGCTGCGGTTGAAACCCATATACAGACTTGCCACGCAAAGCCTCTCGCTCCAGGCAACGCCCTCAGCTCCTGTCTGATCTTTTGACAGTGTCCTTTGAGTCTAAACAATGTAAATGCAAAAGTCGGTCAGCTACTGGGAGAAGCAACTGGAAGTGAAGGGCCAGACACAGCCCAGTGGCCACAGATCCTAAGAAGAGGGATGCAAATGAGCTGAGGGGAGCCCTGCTTTGAGGCCTGAGGTGACTAGTGGCAACGCGAGCAAGGGGAACAGGGGCTCTGAGAGCAAAGCCGGGGCCCCTTGGCCTGCTGGGGTTTAGACCCTAGGCGTCACACATTCCAGATCTGCCGGCTTCTAACTCTCACGTGCTGGGATTACAGGTGGGTACCACTGTGTGAGCCCCAGCTTAAAACACTGTACAGCCATTATTTATCTGCTTGTCTGTGGCTATAGCCACGCTGTTGGGTAGATGGAGGCGACAGCCTCACCGCTTTGCTGACTGGTCAGAAGACCCGCGATGTGAGATTCAGGTGAGAGCCTATTTGAAGACGGCTTGGGGTAGGATCCGCTTGTTACGCCTGAGGTTCAAGCATCCTCCTGCTGTGGTCATATGACCACACTTCTACTAGTGGCGTACGGACACCCAAAGGCACCACAGCATCCACTGGGTCTGGATACAACCACATGACTAGCCTGGCACAGAAGGCGGAATTGGCATCTTTGGTGGTCACAGGAACTAAAGCAACCAATGGAGCTTAGTTGGGAACAAAGGTCAGCTCGGGCTCCTTCTTGGCTTCATAATACAAAACCCCTTCCATCCCAGCGGCCTCGGACACTCGGCCTGCAGGCTTGTGTAGGTGTCAACTTGACATAAGATAGGCCATCTGGGAAGGACTTACTGGAGATTGGTTTGCAGGCATCTGTAGGGCATTTTGATTGGGGATTGACATGGGAGGGCCTAGCTCACTGTAGGTGGGTGGTGTGGCCCCTGGGCTGATGGTCCTGGGTGCTATAAAGTAGGTCCAGCAAGACACAAGGAGCAAGCAGTACGCCACCATGGCCTCTGCATCTGCTCCTGCCTCCACGTCCCCACCTTGACTTTCCTCAGAGTTGAACCATTAGCTGGAAGTGCAGGCTGAAATAACCCTTTCCCGACACCAGGTTGCTTTTGGTCCTAGCTTTATCACAGCAGTAGAAACGCTGAGACAGCACGCAAGAGAGCGTGGGAAGAGGCTAGCGGAAAGCTAAGGGCAACAGGAGCTACTCCTGACTCAGCAGGCCTGACAGACAGGAACAGGTCTGCAGTGCGTGTCCTCGAGGAAACAATACAGCATGCTGTGGACGTTTAGCTTAGGAGAATAAAACAATGCAAACTACACTTGGAAAAGTGCCTTCCACATCACTTCCTGAGGCAAAACAAGGGAAAGGAAGGTCCTGACTAAAGGCACCCAGTTTGGGACAATTTTGAAAAGTCAGAGTTGGCCGGGCAGTGGTGGCGCACGCCTTTAATCTCAGCACTTGGGAAGCAGAGGCAGGCGGATCTCTGTAAGTTCGAGGCCAGCCTGGTCTACAAAGCGATTCCAGGACAGCCAAAGCTACCACAGAGAAACAAAAAAAAAAACCCCAAACAAATCAAAAGTCAGAGCTGCCGGGAACAGGCAGGCTGCTGCGTAACACAGCCTGCCTCTGAGTGACATCCCAGTGGCAGGAGTAGCTCTGTTGGGGCTTTCAAGGTAGACTTGAGAATTCAAACTCGGTAGAGCAAGGTACAAGTAGCCAGCTATGACCTCTGTTGGCAACTGTCACCCTTTGGATCACGGGAAACCGTGGTCTAGCTTAGGCCTTCCTTCCCATGCTCGGGGCCCTGAGACTGTGTGGGGATACAGACCCCCCAGGAGAGGAGGTATAGTCAGGATACAAAGGGTCAATCAACTCTGCCATCCCTCCCTTGCAAAGGACACTGCAACTGGATAATACAACTGAGCCAGGTAGGACCCTTAAGATTCATTTCCCTTAAAAACCAGCTACTAGAATGGGGAAGATGGTGGCCTCTGCACCTAGGAGGGACCAGCACATCAGCACCCCAGCCCTGCCAGTTTGGCCAAGGGGCTTCTCACCGGGTACAGATGACCATGCAGGCGATGCCCAGAAGCTGGAGCTTGAATCTGGGTACCAGCCTCCTCCGCAAGTACCGGTCTACACACTCCACTGTCAGGTGAAGACACAGGCTTGTGAAGTCCTTCATTGTGGCAACTTCTACCAACCAGTCGATGAGGATGTACCTGAGGGGAGAGGGCCACCCATAAAACCAGGACAAGCATGACATCTTCAATTTCCACCCAACTCTGTTCAGCCTAAGAGGATGAGATAATCGCTTTGGAATCACCAGTTTACCAGCTCCATGGACCAGGGAGCTGGGGAGGCCCACAGCTACTTCCAGGAAACTGGGGTGGGAGGGGGGGGATTCACACATCTCTGCTCCCCCCACACCTGGTCCCCCAGTGTTCACACCAAAGCACTGGCTGAGTTCAACCCATAGTGCAAATCGGCAATGGGTACAAAAACGGGTTGCACAGCAGGGCTGGGGATGGATCAGAGCTCTCAAGACTAGACAGAGAGTTTTGGATGCTCTCCTGTCCGGGTCCTTATAACAGTGAGGATCAAAGAACCACTTAAGCCAGGCATGGGAGTGCACGCCTTTAATCCCAGCCTGGTCTCCAAAGCGAGTCCAGGACAGCCAAGCTACACAGAGAAACCCTGTCTCAAATAACAAAAAACAAGCAAAAACCAACCAAACGAAAAACCCCAAAGAACCACTTAAAGCAAGAGCCACACAGTCCCCGCGTGAATGAAACTCTCCTACTTCCCTCATCCAGCACCCCAGGTGGATGCCCAGACATAGAACGCTGACAGAAGTGTCCCTCTCTACCAGGGAGATAAAACCTGGGGACCAAGGCCATAATAATCACAGAAGAGTGTCATAAGGGCACCCCAATATTCCTAATGCCTCTTTGAACAAGAGACACTTGTTTAAAGCAGAGGGGGTTAAGTCAACAGGAAGCAAGACAGAAAAATAGTAATGACACGAGCTCCTGGGAGACGGAAGGGACAGGTCGCATTTCAGCTCAGAGAGTCATCTTCACAAGAAGGAAGTGGGGGGGATGGAAGGCGGGGGAGATGGGCCGCAGGGGAGCGGGGGGGGGGGGGGGGGACGACACACACAGGCACAGTCTACTTCCCCCTAGAAGGGTCAGGTATGAGGGTTAAAGCAGACAGGAGTGAAGAGACTAGAAGGTTCCCCTAAGCAGATAAATTCTACAAGTCTAATGATTGATTTCTCTTTCAAGATGATCATCGTGTTTACTTTATGGGTATGGGCGATGCGTCTGTGTGGCTGCATGTGCCAGGGCAGGTATGGGCAGGACGGAGAACAACCCTTGGAAGCTGGTTCCCTCCTTCCACCATGTGGGTCCTGGGAATTGCACTCAGGTCTCCAGAGTTGGCGGCAGGTGCCTCCACCTGCTGAGCCATCTTACTGGCCCCAGTGATCTGTTTTTCGAAATCAGATTATTGGGCTATCATGGGTGGGGGAACTAAAGGCAGGAATCAACAGAGTCTTTTACTGGTACCCAGGCCTTCCCAACCTGACTAGGTTGGCTGGGCTCAGAATCTCAGGGACCCACTGGTCTCTACTTCCTCAGTGCCAGGACTATAAGCACGTGCCACTATTCTCATCCCTCTGCCCCCAGTACTGGGTAATCAAACTCGAGTCCTCATTCCTGTACAGTGAGCAAATTACTCAATGAGGTCATCTCCTTGGCCCCAGCAACATCATTTAAAAAAAATATTTACTGAACACATACCGTGTTCCAAGCTTTCCCTTTGAGGAGCCAGAGGTTTCCCATTATTTTTTTAAATTTTATTTGAAATTTCAAATGAAAGCTTAAAAAAAAAAAATCATTCACATTTCCCTTTAATTCTGGTCACCCTCTAATATGCTCTGCAGCTTAGTGTGCCATTACTAATGTTTGAAAGCCAGAAGAAAGACAGTTGTGCTGGGTATCAAAGTGGCTACCCCAGGGAAGGGATGGCCAGGATAGGGATTCGGGGAAGGGGTGGAAGGGGCAATAGCTCCCTAGGTCTGACCTGTAGTCAGCGAGTGGCACAAACTATACCGATGACTATAAAGACACTTGTTAAAAAAAAGATTATAGGGGCTGGGGCTGTGGGTCAGTGGTAATTCATCATGAACAAGGTGCTGGGTTCAAAATCTAGGTCCTCTTTTATAAAAAAAGAAAAAAAAAAAGAAAAAAAAGTTGTCATTTGGCTTCAGAAACTGGAGCACCAGTCGTATCGATGTTTAGAATAGTTTAACAGGCTCTGCAGTGTTAAAAAAGACTGTAGTGGCTCACACCTATCCTCCCAACACTCAGCTGGCCAAAGCAGGGTAGACAGAAGTTCAAAGCCAGCCAGTGTGTGCTGAACAAGTATGAGTGTTGGCCTTGGGATCCCCAGAACCCATGACCAGCTGTTAACTCCAGCCTCAAAGCTGATGGGAGCCCCCAGAATAACATAGTTAGCTAGTTAGCCATGGTGGTGAGCTCTGGCTGTCTGGGAACAAGGCATGGTAGATTCATGACCTCAACTTTTGGTCTCACACACATGTGCACACACGTGCACTCATACACACATAAACACATACATGAAAATGGGGGAAAAAAAAAAAAAGAAAATGGGAAAAATTGGCTGGGCAGTGGTGGCGCACACCTTTAATCCCAGCACTCGGAAAGCAGAGGCAGGTGGATCGCTGTGAGTTCGAGGCCGGCCTGGTCTACAAAGTGAGTCCAGGACAGCCAAGGCTACACAGAGAAACCTTGTCTCAAAAAACCAAAAAAGAAAAAGAAATGAAAAAAAAAAAAAATCAAACTCAAATTTTAAAATTAGCATTAAAGGTGGAGCAGAATTAATTTCTTCATGAAAGCAAACAGCTCACTTCCTCACATACACTGACACCCACACCCACGGGAATCCTAATAAGCTGATAAAGGAATGCCACGCTGCCCTGAACAGGTGACGTACAAATTGCTGTGCCACCACACCAAACACGAGCTCTTGAAGGTCTTACCTCATCGTCTCACTGAGCCCCTTCTGCACAGAGAAGATCTGCTGCTTGTTGCCGGCCTGGGAAGCCTGGAACAGCTGGCAGACCGTTTCACTGCAGGCTTTCCCTTCTAGTCCAAGCTGGCTTCCTCCCGCGCAGGCTTTGGCCAAGGCCAGCTGCAGGGAAACACAAGGGCAGCGTAAGCACTGGCCTCCCCACTCGGAAGGGCTCCACAGGGGGCAACACAGGAAACATATTTGCCTGCCTGAGGCTCTCAACCTGTTATGCAGCACGGTCACTATCTCTAGGACAGGGACCTCATGGTACCAGTTTTCCTTTTCGTTTTATGAAATAAAACAGCCGGGTGGTGGTGGCGCACACCTTTAATCCCAGCATTCGGGAGGCAGAGGCTGGTGGATCACTGTGAGTTCGAGGCCAGTCTGGTCTACAAAATGAGTCTAGGACAGCCAAGCCTACACAGAGAAACCTTATCTTGAAAAACAAAACAAAAAAAAAATCAAATAAAATCTTACATGGGTTGCTCATTGACTCAAAAAAATAGAGAGAAAAAAAATAAACAGGACACATCAATGAGATGAGCCCCAAATACCTCATTTGAAATTGTAGCTCCAAATTCACAATTCTCCTGCCAGTCCCTTGAGGATTAAGACTCCATGCTTGGCAAATGTTACCTTTTTTTTTTTTTTTTTTTTGGTTTTTCGAGATAGGGTTTCTCTGTGATGTCCAAATGGTTTCAGATTCTCAGAAAAGGAAATGAACATAGCAGAACATAGCAGGTTAAAAAAAAAGGGTAACATAGCCAGGCGTGGTGGCGCACACTTCTAATCTCAGCACTCGGGAGGCAGAGGCAGGTGGATCTCTGAGTTCAAGGCCAGCCGGGTCTACAAAGCGAACCCAGGACATCCAGGACTACACAGAGAAACCCTGTCTTGAAAAACCAAAAGAAAGCAGGCTGAGCAAGCCAGTAAGCAGCACCCTCCCTGGCCTCTGCATCAGCTCCTGCCTGCAGGGTCCAGCCCTGTGTGATTTCACCTGGCTTCCTTCAGTGAAGGATAAGAACACAGAAGTATACGCCAAATAAACCCTTTCCTCCTCAACTTGATTTTGGTCATGGTGTTTCCTCATAGCAGTAGGGGTGCATGTGGCAGAGGACTACTTTTGGGACAACCATATGAGTCTGAGAGGCTTGGTGGCAAACCATGAGCCATCTCACTAGTCTACTTTTTTTTTTTTTTTTTTGGTAAGTGTTTGACAGTCTTTCCAGGCATGAACACGATGATATGTGACTAAGAGCAGCCTGGAGCATCTGCCGAGCTCTGGCTTCTTTCCTAAGCGCTTGAAGTGTTGGGTATCTCCCGTCCATGTGGTGGGGCAGTAAGGACGAACTTCCCTTTTGTGGACAGCCGCAATGGTTCCTTTGATTGGCTCTGAAGCAGGCCCACCCCCGACCCCCATCACTGTTCAATTTGGCCCCGAGGGCCTAGCCTGCAAGTTCCCTGCTGTTGGCAGGGCAGGGTCCACTGAAAGCCAGTTAGAAATTCTTGATTTCCTGGCTGGATGAGTAAGGCCAGAACCGACTGACTGACTGACTGACTAGAACGCCACACAATCCTTTTAGTCTCAGACAGCCTAACATTTGTTCTCACAATAAGCATGGCTGGTCTGCAGAACAACTTTCCAAAGTGAGTGACATGAATTTTGATGCAGCACTTAGAATGAGGAGTCAGACAGGCAAGTGTGGAGACGGGAAAAGCACTTCTGGTGGTCTTCTTATACACTCAGGACTAAGCACCAGCGGCTGAAGACAGTTCACTGCTCTCACAGATGACACTGGTTCAATTCCCAGCACCCACATCAGGTGGCTCACAACTGCCTGTGACTCTGATTTCAGGAAATCCAACGCCCCTCTGTGGTCTCCACAGGCATTCCATGCACATGGTGTACACGCGCACACACACACACACACACACACACACACACACACACACACACACACACACACCCCAGGTTTCCATGTCACCTGTGCTTCCCAGAAGCCTTTGGCGGCGTAGTCCCTGAGTTTCCGGAAGCTGTGGAGGCACCGTCCAGGATCAGATGTCTGTCAGCAAGGGAAAGTCCCCATTACAAAGCTGTGTCCTGAGAGGGAACTGCCCCACGGGTCCTTAAATGTCTCTTCTCATCCTCTTCACCTGCACTGGCTCCCCCAACCTTTACCCCCAAACATCTTTTGGGGTTGGGGTGGGGGGTGTTTGATAGCAGCTCAGTGCTCAGAAGGGCCCCAAGCTCCAGAACTCAGGAGCTGAGCAAAGAATCCTCCCTTCAACCCAGGACCACGTGAAGCCGTGCCCACGTGGCCTCTCCCACAGCACCACTTACATCCATCCTTCTGTCACTTTCCCAAAGGACGTAGGAGCTTGCCAAGCACCCCTGATGAGCAGACTCTTCAAAAAGGCCATGAGCCTGCTTCCTCTTCTCCTCGTCCTAGAGTCGGACCAAGCACAGACAGATGCTTTCTCTCACCAGCCACCCTCTTCCGTGTCTACACCTCTCAGTAGTCACACTCAAGAGTGACGACACGGATGACCACACCGGAGCAGAGACGGTGCTACTACACAAACGGGGCTCACGCTCACCAACCAGCCAACAGGGAGCACGGCTTCGCGGCTCTGCTTTTTCTTACTAGTGCGGTGGGGGGGGGGGGCACAGCCCCAGGTGATGTCACAGGGAAACCCCTTAAACATTATGGATGGAGGGATTGGTGGCTCTTAGCGCTCATCTGCCTCACTTGTCCTCCACAGCCTTTTGTGGCACTTACCTGGAAGCTACTACCTACCCCAACCCTGGAAAAGGGACCCACAGACCACAAAGCCTGTTAAAAGCCTCAAAAGGCGAGAATGCTGTGAGGCCCACCGACAGGAGAGCTGTGCGGTGGAGCTGGTACCACCATCTTCTTGGTTCCCAGCACAGCCAGCTTCTGGGATCACACTCACTGGTCTGGTTTACCTCTCTCAAAGGCAGTGTGGGTGGAGGCAGGATCTCTCTCTACCAAGGACCACCTCAGACACTCCCTTTTGTAGCTTTTCAAGACCTATGTGGATCTAGGCCACTGAACGGGCAAACAAGGCAAGGTCTACGTACAGAGGGAAAACTTAACTTACCTCAAAAAGGTTCAGCACTCTGCCTAAGCAGTGCAGTATGGAAGCTTTATGGGTCTTAAAAAAAAAAAAAAAAGATGAGTGTGATTCTCAGCAGAATCTGAACTCTCCGTGGCTCTGTGCACATTTCTACCCTATCACTACTCCCAGATTTCAGTTTTCACCTATGGCTGTTTTATTCAGCCAAATCCTTGGTTTCCAGCCACCAACATGTTCACCAAGATCTCTGACCTCATCCCAGCTCATCCCAGGACCCAAGACGTTAAGATGAGCGTGCTCTCTCCCTCTCCCCCCCCCCCCTTCCAGGAGTACTATAGACAGAGCCCAGGGCTTCCAGCATGCTCTGTGAAAGCTCCAGCACTGTGCCAACCTTCTGTCCATCCCCTTCTTGACTTGGCGTGGCCCAGGGAATCTACCTCAGGTTTCCCTCTGGTCTGGGCCTTGAGCTAGATTCACGGCCGCTATGCCTCGGTGGGCCTTGCCAGGACTTACTCTTTGTAACTGACACTCCGCCCTGAGGCTGTCATGGACCACGGCCTTACAGCAGCTTCCAGACACTGACCACGGTGGGCGGATGAAGAGCCAGATGAAGGGCTCAGAACCTGTATTCAGTCTCTCAGCCATACTGAAGAAGCGGGAGGCCTTCAGGCCATTCACTTCTGCACAGGCCTCATCCGACACAGACACTGCGGGGGGGGGGGGAAAACAGGACAAAGCCATGATGTCTCCTGGTGGTGGCGGGATGGGGGTGGGGTGTGTGTGTGTGTGTGGAATGAGCAAAGATCTCTAGTGTTTTGGCAAAGTCTAAAAGCACAAGCCTGCCACAGTGCAAAGCTCTGGACAGAAGAGTTCGGCGGCTGCGGCTCCCCACGCTCCCCATTTTGTTCGGGTGATCTCTGAAGCACAGCCCCCCTCTAGAGTCCTCCAGGGCGCCTGCAGTGTAACCATCAGGGGACAGCGCCTTCTCCCACATCCTCAACCTTCCTCCTGGAGGGTAGTGACCCTGCAAATGGTTGGAAGGAAAGGTTCTCTTAACAACGAGAACGTTCTAAAATAGGAGTGACAATGACTGCACAACCCTAGGAAAATGCAAAAAACAAAGAAAGAAATAGCTAACAGCCACAGACTATGCACTGCGTAGGGACACGGATGACACCTGGGAATGGACAGCTGACAGCAAGGGAGGGGCAGGGCAAGTGCTCATAGGATCTCTTAGCCCTAATGGTCCTGTCAGCCGCAGAAGGAAGGGGCCCATGAGCAGGACCGATCTTTACGATGTAGGATACAGGATTCTACGCTCTAAAAGTTCTGTCTTGGAGACTGCAACAACATAACTGAGGCAGGCTATAGGCAAACTGTTGTCACATGGAACCATAGCTGCCTGTGCCCATGCCCTACAGTACAACCAAGGGAAGAAGATTCCTGTGTCCTCGCATAGCCTCGGTGTCACCTGGGCTGAAGGCCACGGAGGGCAGCAGGAGACAGGCCGATGTGCCTGAGCAGCCTCATTACAAGGCTTTTCTCAGTCATCCTTTACTGACCCAACTTAGGAAAAGAGGTGACTTCCTTAGGACCTATGTCCAAGTGTCCAGGGCAGACATAGGGCCCCGGCCGTCAGCAAGAACAACTGTTTAAATCTCAGAAGGGCTGAAAGCATGTGCTTATCTCAAGTGCCAACACACAGGGACTTACAGCCTTCATTGTAGAGGTAGGCAATTCCCAACTTCACAGCAGCTTCGAAATTTCCCTTTTCAGCAGCCCTAAGGCAGTAAGAACAGAAAACACATTATTTTATGTCATAAAGGTTATCTGCCACCACAGCACTTAAACAGCTGAAATGCTTATTTCCTGGCTGATTTTTTTTTCATGGAAAGTAATCACATACTGTTTACTGATTCCATGCTACAACGTGGATGGACCCTAACAACCCTTTGCCAGCCACAAAAGGTCAAGCAGTCTATGATTCTGTTTACAGGAGATGTCTACAACTGGCAAATCCAGAGACAGGAAATAGGTAACAGATTCCCCAGGGCTTTTGAGGTTGCAGGGAGAGGGGGCAATGCCTGCTAAACAGTACAAGATTTCTTTTTAGGATGTTAAAATTAGATCTAAGTTGCATCATGTTAAATTTGTGGAACTGTAACTACACTAAAATCCAACAAGCTAGCCGGGCAGTGGTGGCGCATGCCTTTAATCCCAGCACTAAGGAGGGAGAGGCAGGCAGATCTCTGAGTTTAAGGCCAGCCTAGTCTACAAAGTGAGTGCAGGACAGCCAAGGCTACAAAGAGAAACCCTGCCTCGGGAAAAAAAAAATCCAACAAGTTCTTCCTTCAACTCCAGCCAGGCGAATCTAGCACCCTCTTTTGGCATCTGTGGGCACGGCACACAGGTAGTGCAGACACACACACACAGACTCACACACGCACACATAAAAGTAGATCTTTTTTTTTAAAAGAAGAAATATACTCAAGCATGGCATCCTGCAACTAGAGTTACCTACCTGGGCTGCTCTGGGAGCTCAAGTTGGTGAGGGCCTGGGAAACAAATGCTCACAAGGAAAATTCTATGCTGAGTTAGTTTCTCAGTTGTGATTAGAAAAGGCTCTGGCTCATCCCAAGGACGTGCTCTGGAGCCACTGGTGGTCTTGGAGACAGTGGACCTGGTCACTGGCACCCAAGGTGACAGATTATAGGTTTGCCCCCTCTGGTCCTCTCTCTCAGTCAGGACTACAGTGAAGGGGTGAGTCATCTGTGACCAAACTATAAAAGGACTGAAGTTAACTTGGTTTTGAACAAAGGAAAAGATAGCTCAAAAAAAGCTTCTGCGAGGAGGTGACTCACATCTGAATCAATCGGGACTAGTTACAACCCAAGTGGGACCCTCTGGAGGCAGGGCAGGCACAGAGGACAGGCAATGACCCGGCCTGCTGGAAGCAGCAGTGTGACTCAGTAGCCGGGTCTCTTTCGGGGATGAGAGCAATAGGAAAACAAGTCCTGGATCAGGTTCGGGGACACTAGCCAGCACGGGAAGAACACCAAAGGCAGGAGATCAAAGTGCCACTGTCAGAGCACGGGCATACCTCTCAAAGAGCTTCAGGTTCTGCGGAGACGGCCACAGCTCTTGGAAGCTGGCAGATGCCCACACACTGGCATGGTTGTCCACAAGATACTTCAGGTGGGAGTGTACCTGCAGAGCCATGAGAGCCACATGTGCGTTACTGAGGGACTTCCCAATCCATGTTCCTGGAGGCTCTTGAAGAGGGTACATATATAGATGTACCGGTCTTGGGGGGGGTGGGGGGGACGGGACCAACCCAGTTTCTATGTATAAAAATAAGACTCTATACAAAGGTACAGAGAACAGAAGCCAGAAAAGAGTTTCTCTGAAGTTCCGAGGAAGGAGGAACAATGGCACCAGAGGAAGGAACAAGCACCCTGGTTAAGAAGAAAAATGAGTCTGACATGGGAGTGCACACCTTTAATCCCAGAACTCAGAAGAGACAAAGGCAGGCAGGCCAGCAGAGGAGGAGGAAGAGGAAGAGGAGGGGGAAAGGGGGAGGAGGAAGAAGGGAGGGAGGGAGGGAGGGAGGGAGGGAGAGAGAGAGAGGAGGGAAAGAAGGAAAAAGGACACCTTTGCAAAGAACTGGAGAAATGGGCTGGTGCCAAGCAGGGCAGAAGTCCATCTTGTGCTGGGCAGCGGTGGCACACACCTTTATTCCTAGGACTTGGGAAGCAGAAAAACAGCAGATCTCTAAGTTTGAGGTCAGACAGGTCTAGAGAGAGTTCTAGGACAGTCAACAGCCAACAGGCTACACAGAGAAACCCTGTCTTGGAGAAACCGAAAGGAAAGAAAGTAAGAAAGAAAAAAAAAAGAAAAGCACTGGGCGATGGTGGCGCATGCCTTTAATCCCAGCACTTGGGAGGCAGAGGCAGGTGGATCATTGTGAGTTCTAGGCCAGCCTGGTCTACAAAGCGCGTCCAGGATAGCCAAGGCTACACAGAGAGACCCTGTCTCAAACAACAACAATAACAACAACAACAACACACATACACAAAACAAAACAAAAGAAAGAAATCTATCTTGCTATTCTCTGCCTAGCTGGGACCCCCTGGTGGGATCATGATGTGGGACACGGAAGTTACAGGAATTCAGGGAAAGACTGCGTCCTGTAATGGCGATCTGGAGAGCATCTATCCCAGGCAGATAGAACACAGTCAGCACTTTAAAGGTTGCACTGTAGTTAACTTTAGCACCCTACGCTTCCATAGGTGTGTTGTGATAGTAAAGACACCTATAGGTGTCATACGATGGTGTCTGTGCTGGTGTTTTCAGCCAATTCACTGTACTCTCTAGGGCAAACCAAAGGCTACAAAATAACTCAAATCCATTCTGGCACTGCAGGATAGATGGGATTTGTCTTTAAAAGGGTTTTGTTTGTCTTGTTCTGTCTCCCCGCCCCCCCCTGGGGCTGAGAGAAAGCTCAGAAGTTAAGAGCACTGACTGCACTCACAGAGGTCCAGAGTTCAATTCCCAGCAACCACAGGGTGGCTCAAAATCATCTATACTGAGATCTGGTGCCCTCTTCTGGCCTGTAGGTGCACATGCAGGCAAAACACTGTGTACATAATAATACATAAATAAATCTTAAAAAAAAGTTAGTCTCACTATGTAGCCTATAGGCAACTTAAACTGTGGGTCACACACAAAAAAACCTGGGACAATAGTAAAAGATTTCTGAATATGCAAAAACCAAAACTAAATTGAACTGACATGCTTGCCTCACAGGATTGACCACACAACACACAAACACACAACACACAAACATGACCACGCATGCTGTTGTCAACACAACTGATGCAGTTTCCTGCTCTAACAGCAAAACAGTCAGTGAATTCTAATACACACAGGCTTTCCGTGTCTCCTAACACCAATCCTCGGGCACTAACTGATATCATTTTGGATTGTAGCCTTAGAATATTTGATCCTTGCCAGTTGGTGGTGGCGCACACGCCTTTAATCCCAGCACTCTAGGAGGCAGAGGCAGGCGGATCTCTGTGAGTTCGAGGCCAGCCTGGTCTACAAAGCAAGTCCAGGACAGCCAGGGCTACACAGAGAAACCTTGTATTGAAAAACCAAAAACCAGAAACCAGAAAACAAAACAAAACAAAAAACAAAAAAGAATATTTAATCCTTAAAATTTATTCTTGACTCCAGTTTCATAAAATTAAAAATCGGTAAGTGAAGGGACTGGAGACGGCTCAGTGGTCAGGAGCACCTGCTGCTCCTGCAGAGAACCACAGTTCAATTCTTGGCACCTACGCGGTAGCTCCAAATCATCCCTAACTCAAGTTCCAGAGGACCCAGGGATCCCTCCCCAGGCAGGAGGCATGTATGTTTTACACATACAGATCTGCAGGTAAAACATCCAGACACATAAAATAAGATTACTATATGTATTTTAATTGTTAAATACATCTTATCTTAGAACAGAATTTCTAAAAACAAAACAAAAAACCCCAGAAATCTCTTTTTTGTGTGTGTGAGACAGGTTTCTCTCTCTCTCTCTCTCTCTCTCTCTCTCTCTCTCTCTGTGTGTGTGTGTGTGTGTGTGTGTGTGTGTGTGTGTGTGTGTGTGTGTGTTTCTGGCTGCCATGTAGACTAGGCTAATCTCAACAAAGATCCTCCTGCTTGTCCCTGAGTGCTGGGATTAAGACCTACACTACCAAACCCGGCTCTACTCCTGCCACCTAAAAATTCTTTTTTTTTTGGTTTTTTGTTTTTTCAAGACAGGGCTTCTCTGTGTAGCCTTGGCTGTCCTGGACTCACTTTGTAGACCATGCTGGCCTCAAACTTATATCAATCATCCTGCTTCTGCCTCCCAAGTGCTGGGATTAAAAGCACGCGCAAGCACACCTAGCCTTTTTGGTATTTGCTTTTGTTTTTTGTTTTGTTTTGTTTTGTTTGAGACAGGGTTTTTGTGTAGCCTTGGCTATCCTGAACTCACTTTGTAGACCAGGCTGACCTTGAACTCACAGAAATTAGTCTGCGTCTGCTGGGATTAAAGATGTGTGCCACCACTCCTGGCTCACTTAAAAATTCTTGTGAACACTACCTTACTCCTCTGTAATTTTATTATGTGTATGGTATACATGTGTATGAGTTATAACACACATATGCCACAGCATGTGTGTGTGCAAGTCAGTGAACAGCTTTCGGGAGTTGGTTCTTTTCCTGGGATTATAGGCATGAATCTCCATGTCCAGTTCATGATTTTTTTCCATTTTTAAGTTTTATTTACAAAAAAAAAAAAAAAAAAAAAAAAAAAAGAAAAAAAAAAAGGAGCCGGGCGTGGTGGCGCACGCCTTTAATTCCCAGCACTCGGGAGGCAGAGGCAGGCGGATCGCTGTGAGTTCGAGACCAGCCTGGTCTACAAAGTGAGTCCAGGACAGCCAAGGCTACACAGAGAAACCCTGTCTCAAAAAACCAAAAAAAAAAAAAAAAAAAAAAAAAAGTTTTATTTATATTTTAGGTAGGTATATGAGTATTTTGGGTACCACATGTATGCCTGGTACCTGAGGAAACAGAAAACATATTAAATCCCCTGGAACTGCAGTTACAGATAGCTGTGAGCCTTCATGCGGGTGCTGGGAACTGAACTCTGGTCCCCTGGCAGAGCGCTGCTCGTCACTGCTTAGCATTTCTCCAGCCCACTGTCTTCTTGAGACGCAAATGTTTCTCTCTTGATGGCAAACACCGCATTGAGTTGTGTCAGCTCTCAGTGTGTAGTCCCTATAAATGAAACATCTTCAAGCTCCTACCAATACTATCACCCTTGTCTGACAGGCATGATGCTGAAGGCATGCAATCTTAGCACGTGAGGCAGAAGCAGGGGATCAGGAGTTCAAGGTCAGCCTTGGCCCCAAAGGCACTTTTGGGCCATCCTGAGCTAAGTGAGACACGGTCACTTCCCCAGGAAGAAGTGGGTAAAGTGGTACATGCTGCTTATCCCAATCCTCCAGAGGTCAAGGTGAGAGGAGTCGGAGTTCAAGATCAGTCGTGACTACTTGAGTCTCTTAATCAATCAGCCAATCAAACCACTCTTGGGGCTAGAGAGATTAAAAGCATTGGCTGTTCATCTGGGGGGTGGGGGGGTAGTGGGGGGTCAATTCCTAGCACCCACAGGCATCTGATAACCTTATGTAACCTATGAGGATCAGACACCTTCTTCTGGGCTCTGCAGGCCCTGCAAGCACAGACATGCAGGCAAAACACTCACATACATAAAATAAAATAAAATAAATCTTAGCGGTGTCTGTGTGTGTGGTGTAGGTGTGTTGTTAGTGGTGCATGCCTCTAATCCCAGCACTTGGCAGGCAGATCTACAGGACAGGCAGGGCTACAAAGAAAAGCCCTGTCTCAACCCCCCCCCCCCAAAAGAGAGAGAGAGAGAGAGAGAGAGAGAGAGAGAGAGAGAGAGAGAGAGAGAGAAACCCTGTCTCAAAAAAAAAAAGCCGGGCGGTGGTGGCACACGCCTTTAATCCCAGCACTTGGGAGGCAGAGGCATGTGGATTGCTGTTGAGTTCGAGGCCAGCCTGGTCTACAAAGTGAGTCCAGGATAGCCAGGGCTGTTACATAGAGAAACCCTGTCTCAAAAATCCAAACAAATAAATAAGCAAATTAGTTAAGTAATTAAAATAATAAAATTTTAAAAAAGAAAACCACCCACTTCTTTTGCTTTATCTTTTGAGTCAGAGGCTTATTTGACATCTAAGAACATGAGGTCTTTACAGTTCAGCCAACAGAGGATTGGTACAGTTTCCATATGGCGACTTACAGCTCGGACAGCGAGAATGTCCCCAACAGAGAGCAATTTCAGGATATGAAGGAGTACATCTTCTGGGAGACTCAAGATGGTTAAGTTCCGGGGCCTCCTTTTGAGTCTTCGCTTGGTAGGATAACAGAAACACTTGGCACACCTACAGTGGATCACTTCAGGGAAAAAAAAAAAACCAAAAGCCTTGGTGAGATGAAAAGTTCTATCTAAAGACGATTTCATAGTTACTGTCCTCTATTCCCACAAGGACTAGGCCTAAAACTAAATAAAGTATACACTATGAATCACTTAACACACCACCACTCCTTCAATACCCGACAAATGTTCATGGAGAGTGACGGGGACCGTGGAACTTGAACGTTGGAAACTTTCTGATCCAGGATCCATAGGACAATGAGAAAGGGGGTGAGGGTGGGGAGACAGAAGCAGCCAACACTGGTGAATGTTTCTTTGAATTGTGGCTTGGCGGGGGGGGGGGGGGGGGGGGGGGGGGGGGGGGGGGGGGGGGGGGGGGGGGAAGGCGAGAAATGGCTTAGCAACAAAGGCTAACTCACACAACCAGTCAACAAAGCTCCCTTGGAGTTTTGTTCCCTAAGATGGGGTCCTCTGGTGGCCAGGCTGGCCTCAAATTCACTCAAAAAAGCTGAGGCTGCCCTTGAACTCCTGATCCTTGCTCAGTGTTAGTCACCAGCTGACTTCGTTTATATTTGCACATGTGACTGAAGAATATAATGTTCAGTAGGGACTAGAAACTTCCATAGCAAAGACTGCGGACTCAAATTAGACAGGTAGTCAGCCCCAGAGCAGGTCCAGCTTAGCAGATGGTCAGAGATGCCCAGTCCCCAGACCCAGTGAGCTCATAGTGAAAGCTGATCGGTAAGATCTACAGCAGTGGTTCTCAGCCTTCCTAATGCTGTGACCCTCTAATACAGTTCCTCATGTTGTGGTGACCCCCATCCCCCCCTACCCCAGCCATAAAATTATTTCACTGCTACTTTGTGACCGTAACTGTGCTGTCATAAACTGTAATGTAAATATCTGATATGTGACCCCTGTGAAAGGGTCATTAGACTCTAAAGGGGTCCAACCCACACGTTGAGAACCAACGACTTAAGATGCCACAGTAACTGGGTCCAGCCACGCTCCTCAGATGGGCTCTTCCCTCTCTCCACGGCGGGCTGTTCTAATGTTTGCTTCAGCAATTGATTTTTCATTCAGTGCCCACGGCTTTTTCCTTTATTTTACAAGACCCCCCCCCATACCACACTTTTCAGGAACGTTAACGTCCTGCCTCTCTGTCTATAAAGCTCCCATTTTTCCTCCCCACACTGAAACAAAGTGGCTGCTCCCCAGATCTTGGTAAGCCTTTCCGAATGGAGGTCTCTAGACTGCTGCCCACTCCCAAACTCTCAACTTGAGTATTATCGGAAACTAAAGAAACCGTACCGCAAAAGCCAAATGCATACCCAGAGCTACAGTTCTCAAACATTGTACGATTATTGTCGTAACAGTTTTCTGATTCACCTGCCCTAGGACAGACAACTGGAGCAAGTGAAATAGCACCCTCAGGTCGTGCGACATTTTCTCAGAACAGATCCTGGTGCCCCCGCCGCCGACTGTAGCTGCGGATGCCACACTCAGGTAAATCCAGCCCCAAGAGCCCGGACAGTACTTGAGGTCGATCTAGATAGTGGGGGTCTCTCTCGACTTCGCGGAGAAGTGAACTCGTTTTTTTGTTGGGCAGAGAACCTGAAATCTCCCCGGGATAACAGCAGAAGCGTAGGCGCCGGGCGGACATTTAAACCGCGCGAACCAGCTCGCTAGTCGGGGGATCCGCGCCTACCCAGTGCTTTGGGGGATGCGACGCGCCCTTCCCGGGTCATAGCGGCTCGGGTCCATCCTCCTCCGGCCTCGGTTCTACTTGACCCACCGCCTGCCCGGCTCCCGCCAGCACTCACCGCCGCCGCTCCCCATCGCCGAGCTCACACCACTGCCGTCTTAGACTGCTCGCGAGCGCGCCCGCGCCTGGGGCAAGTGCGCCGAGCGCCACACGCAGGCGCGGTCCCCACCCCCGCCCCGTTTTCAAAAGCGCCTGCAGCTCCTACTGGTAGGAGCACCGAGTTACGCCCCCCAGATCTCCAGCCTCTCCCGCCCCACAGGTTCTGAGCACTTGGGATTGGCTACACCAGGACGCAAATTCAAACGCTGATTGTCTATAGGCTTATCACCTGGCTGACCCGCCTTCTCCGCTGGGCGGGGACCGGGGAGAAACTCAGCAGGCGCCGGCGGGCTATCCCAAAAAGCCCGCCCGAAGCCTGAGGGTACTCTTCTTCCTCGCACACTTGTCCGTACCTCAGTGAACCGGTCGTGGGTGTGTCCACGGTACTACCTATCCCTCCACGCGAGCTTCCGGCCAAGGAGACTGTATTTGGAGATCCCGACTCAAACATGATATGGAGGTTGCTTGGAGCGCCAATCTCTTTGGGCTCCCTCAAAAACGTTCTGTCCTACATCTCATGACTTGGGGTTCACATTGTGCCCAGTATTCACAGTCATATTCTGCTGGGCAATGAGCAGCATCGTGTCCCGCCTCCTCATGAGATGATCTGCCGAGGAAAGAAACATTGTCCCGTAAGAGTGGGGAGCAAGGAATCTACCCAGGCTTCTCCACACAGCTAGGAACTACCTTCATCCTACCCCCACTTCCCCTCCCCGCCTGCATGCTTACTTGGGGTGACTGCTCCTGCGTGCTTCTTGGGGTACCTGTCCTGTGTGTGGAAGGCAGAAGATAAGAAAGAGAACCCTAGGGCAAGACCTCGGCTTGCTGGTTCACGCGTAGACCCTCACACTTAACTCCTGTCTCTTTTCCTGGCTTAGAGTACTGTTTCTCGTTTTGTTACTTTTTTGCTTTCCGTCTTTGAACTTTGTTACTTTGTTACCTGTCCCTGCGGGTTTTCAGAATTTGCTTTTGGTAGCGCGTGGAACAAACAAACAAAAAACCCTAAATCTAACTATGGGTAAGTCAGGTGTCAGGTGTCAATCACATCTCAGAATCCATAACACTGTCTCTGGGCCCGTTTACTCAGAGTTACAAAGTCATCAGCTATCTTTTTAGCTCTACCCTGTTCTTTGTGCGGTACTCCGTTTCTCTTATTTATTCCCAGGCAGGATTTGTTAGTTTTGATACAGGGTCTCCCCATGGCCTAATTAGCTTCAGCTGCCAACCTGACACTGCTTAGAAGCACCTGAGGGAGACTCTGTTTCGCGTTGGCTCAGATCAGACTGGTTTGTGGCCATGTGGAGGGATTGATTGGTGTGATTTATGATTGGGCGAGAGGGTCCAGCCTCTCACTACCTTCAGTGGCACTATCCATTGGTAGGCAGGCCAAGGCTATATAAGAAAGCTAGCTGAGTCTGGCGGTGGCGACAGAGGAGGCATTGGCGTACATCGTAATCCCAGTGCTAGGAGGCAGAGGCAGGTGGATCTCTGTGAGTTCAAACACAGCCTGGTCTACAAAGCAAGTCCAGGACAGCCAGGGCTACACAGAGAAACCCTATCTAGAAAAAGCAAAAAGAAAGAGAGAGAAAGAGAAGTAGGTGAGCATGATGCAGGGAAGAAGCGAATGAGGAAGCTAGCCACCACTGCTCTGGCTTCCTTCAGTGGTGGATTTTGACCTAGAAGTGTAAGGCAAATAAATTACTTTTGGTCATGTTGTCTGTTACAGCAACAGAAAGCAAACTAGAACACCCCATGTAGCCCAGGCTGGACCTACAGCTTGAGGTCTGCCCTGCTTCAGCCTCCTGAATGTTGGGTTAGAGTCGTGCACCACATCACCTAGCCAAAATAGTGTTATGTTTCGGAACCAGGTGTTCTCTTGGCTGTAGATTGGATCACGCTGTAGCTTTACCTCTTGGTCCCACTGTGGTGAACCGCTAGGGGTAACCTAGGCTAACAGCTGCTGCTATAGAGTGTAAGGTATATCAATTCCCCATCAGGCTTTGAGGGATAAGAGAACTCAGGAAAAGGCAGCTCTTGGGAGCTGAGGATTGAAGGGACCAGTGTACTTCAGGTCCTCTGGACACTGGATTAGACACAGACCACACCCAAACACCAGTTTCCAAGCACAAACCAAATGCAAAAAAAGATCCTTTATTAAGTGAGGCAAAGTGGCTGAATCTGAACTGGATAGAAACTACAGCAAATAGCCAGGTGTGGTAGCACACGCCTTTAATCCCAGCACTAGGGAGGCAGAGGCAGGCGGATCACTGTGAGTTTGAGGCCAGCCTGTTCTACAAAAGCGAGTCCAGGACAGCCAAGGCTACACAGAGAAACTCTGTCTGGAAAAACAACTCCCCCTCCAAAAAATACATCAAATAGCTTTGCAAGTGTTCTAATTTTGTTCTTGTTTTCTTCTTTTGTTTTTTTGTTTTTCGAGACAGGGTTCTCTGTGTAGCCCTGGCTGTCCTGGAACTCACTCTATAGACCAGGCTGGCCTCTGCCTCCTGAGTCCTAGGATTAAAGGTGTGCACCACCACGCCTAGCCTTAAAGTGTTAATTTTAAGGAAAAAGGTCTGTCTTAGAATGAGCTATAACATGTTGGGACGTTCTGACTGGGTATTTTAATTAGGTTAGTCAAAACATTGAATTTTGGGGGCTGGAGAGATGGCTCAGAGGTTAAGAGCACTGACTGCTCTTCCAGAGGATCCAGGTTCAATTCCCAGCACCCACATGGTGGCTCACAGCTGCCTGTAACTCCAAGATCTGACACCCACAGACATTCATACAGGCAAAACACCACTGGACATAAAATAAAAATAAATTATTTTTAAAAATATTGAATTGTGTGGGGCTGGAGAGTTGGCTAAGTGGTTAAGAGCACCGTCTGCTCTTCCAATGGACCCAGGTTCCATTCCCAGCACCCACATGGCAGCTCACAATTGTCTGTAACTCCAAGGTCTGACACCCTCACACCAATGCACATAAATTAAAAAATAAAAATATTTAAAAAAAAATATTGAATTGTGACAGTTGGACCTTGTATTTTGATAGTTGAACTTTGGTGATAAGAATGAGGCAGTGTAAGCCGGGCGCACGTCTTTAATCCCAGCACTCGGGAGGCAGAGGCAGGTGGATCGCTGTGAGTTCGAGGCCAGCCTGGTCTACAAAGTGAGTCCAGGATGGCCAAGGCTACACAGAGAAACCCTGTCTCAAAAAACCAAAAAAAAAAAAAAAAAAAAAGAATGAGGCAGTGAAACACTCAGCCTTCTGCACCTTGGACTTCAGGGTACAGTGGCATGGCCCATCTGAGAGGAAGTATGGTGGAGTGGCCTGATGCTGAGGAAGGCAGGACAAAAGACGGAGCGATCCCTTCAGCCATCCTCGTCGCTCGGATTTCTTAGTGTAGGCACTTAGAGCTATACACTTCCCTGCTAGGACTACTTTCATTGTATTATATGATTTGATATGCGGTTTTCATTCAATTCTAAGAGTGTTTAAACTCTTGATTATTTCAAGGACCCATTGAGCACCGCGTCACTTAGTCTCCCTGAGTTTGTGTATATTTAGGGTCTCTCTGTTGTAGTCTTGTTTCTTTTTGATTAGGTTAAATACGAGGAATTATCACCTCGTCTATGTTTGGTAAGACTTGCTTTGTAGTTTTTTGTTTGTTTCGTTTGTTTGTTTGTTTTGGGGTTTTCGATAGAGGGTCTCTCTGTGTAGCCTTGGCTGTCCTCGACTCACTTTGTAGACCAGGCTGGCCTCAAACTCACAGTCATCCGCCTGCCTCTGCCTCCCAAGTGCTGCCTCTGCCTCTGTAGCTGGGATTAAAGGCGTGCGCCACCACGCCGGCTTGCTTTGTAGTCTTATAAGCGACCTATTTTAGAGAAGTTGTGTAGGCTGCTGAGAAGAACGTCTGCTCTACAGATGCCTGTCAAGCCCACTTTATCTATGATGTCATTTAGAACCAGATAGTTCTCTGTCCATTTTTCTGTCAAGATGATCTTTCTTTCTTTTTTTTTTTTTTTTTTTTTTTTTTTTTTTGGTTTTTTCGAGACAGAGTTTCTCTATGTAGCCTTGGCTGTCCTGGACTCGCTTTGTAGACCAGGCTGGCCTCGAACTCACAGTGATCCACCTGCCTTTGCCTCTCGAGTGCTGGGATTAAAGGCGTGCACAACCACACCCGGCTAAGATGATCTTTCAATTGGTGTGATCAGAGCAGAGAATCCGCCCACTACTATTATCCTGGGTTCCGTCTTCGACTTTACATGGAATAGTATTTGTTTTATGAAGTTGGGCATACCGGCACTTGGGCATATGCTTAGAACTGTAGAGTTCTTTTGGGGGCCCTTAATCAGTTAGAGGGGACCGTTATTATTTTTCGCACTAGTTTTGGTTTGAAGTCTAGTTTGTCAGGTGTTAGACCAGCGACGCCTGCTGATTTCCCAGGGCCCTGTGTTTCGAATGCCTGTTTCAGTCCTTTCACTCTAAGGACACATCTTCTATGGTGAGGTGAGCTCCTCAGAAGCAACAAATAGATGGCTTCTTTTCTCAAATCCAATCTGCTGGTCTGTGTAGAAACTTACAGTTATTGAAAGGCGTGTGCTGCTTTCTGCCATTTTGCTGATTTTGTGATGCTTTCTTTTCCTCTTCTCTGGCTTTTAACTATCACTCTACCATAGTTTCTTTTAAAAACGTTTACTTTTATTTTCATGTGTATGAGTGCTTTGCCTGCATGTATGGATAAGCACCACATGTATGCCTGGTGTCCCCAGAGGTCAGAAGACTCAGATCCCTGGAACTGGAGATACCGATGGTTGTGTGCCACCATGTGGATGCTGGGACCCAAAACCAGGGCCTCTGTAAGAACAAGCGCTCTTAACTGCTGAGCCATCTCTCCTTCCCCGCCCCCTCCCTTCATTCTTTCTGGCAGCCTTATGATTTTTTTTTTCTTCTGCAGCCTAAGAATTCCTTTAGGCCAGGCACAGTGGCGCACACCTGTAATCCCAGCACTCAGGGAGGCAGAGAAAGGAGGATCTCTGTGAATTCAAGGCCAGCGTGGTCTACAAAGCAAGTCCAGGACAGCCAAAGCTATTTAGAGATACTCTGTCTCAGAAAAAAAAACTAAGCAAGGATTCCCTGCCGCCCCCCCAAAAAATAATTCCTGGCCTGGAGAGATGGCTCAGAGGTTAAGAGCACTGACCGCTCTTCCATAGGTCCTGAGTTCGGTTCCCAGCAACCACATGGTGGCTCACAACCATCTATAGTGATATCTGGTGCCCTCTTCTGGCCTGCAGGTGTGCATGCAGGCAGAGCATTATATACATGATAATAAATAAATATTTAATATACATACATAAAGAATTCCTTCACATATCTTTGTAAACATAATAATGTAATAATGTCCTTTGTCCCATTTTTCATGAAGGAACATCTTTGTTTCTCCTTCCATTATGACAGATGGCTTTGCTGGGTATAGCCGGGTATAGTTTGGGATATCTGTTCTTGCCTTTACTTGAATGCACTCGTCCCAGCTTTCCTGTGTTTAAAAGTTTTACTTCTAAGTTATTGCCAACAGCCTTGTCTGAGAAAGAAAAACATTCCGCGTCTAAGAGCACCCTGACCCTTGACACACTAAGTCAGAGGGAACGGTTGTACAGAACACAAGTTTCTGCCTCAGGGGTCTTAAGGCTTGTGGACTTGCAAGTCCTCGTGTTTTTCTCTCTGCACTTCCTTGTCCTTTCTCTCTTTGTTCTCCCTGGTGATCTTCTAAGCCAGACATTCTATTCCTTGTGAACATTTAAGGATTTTTATGGTTATCTTTGCCTGTCCTTACTCCTAATAAATGCTCAATGTAGGAGGCACTCTGAATCCTTGAGGCTCTCTGGGTTCCTAGCCTCCTCTGCTGAAAATTCACATTGTAGAGTCAATCTTATTTCACAGACTGAACTCCATCCAGTATCTATGGCAGTGAGGCTGCTGCTAACTGTGAAAACTACGATAGGCTTGCCTTTCTGTGTGTTTTGGTATTTCTTTTTCTTTTTTTTTTTTTTATTTTTATTTTTATTTATTTTTCTTTCTTTTTAAAACTTTTTTTGTTTTGTTTTTTGTTTGTTTGTTTTTTGAGACAGGGTTTCTCTGTGTAGCCTTGGCCATCCTGGACTCACTTTGTAGACCAGGCTGGCCTCGAACTCACAGTGATCTGCCTGCCTCTGCCTCCCGAGTGCTGGGATTAAAGGCGTGCGCCACCACGCCTGGCTGCTTTTTAAAACTTTTTTTAAATTTTTTTGTGTTTTGGTATTTCTATATTGCTGCTTTCAATATACTTCCTTTGTACTGTACAATTAATGGGTTTTGGGTTTTTGTTTGTTTGTTTGTTTGTTTTGGTTTTTCGAGACAGAGTTTCTCTGTGTAGCCTTGGCTGTCCTGGACTTACTTTGTAGACCAGGCTGGCCTCGAACTCACAGCTATCCACCTGCCTCTGCTTCTCGAGTGCTGGGATTAAAGGCATGCACCACCACGCCCAGTTTATATCCTGGGATTCCTACTCATGCCTTCTTAGTATTTTATCTTTGGTCTTGTTGGATCTGCTCTTGTTTCCAAGTTCAGACGTTTTGTCCTCTCTTTGATCTGTTCTATTTTCCACAGAGCATCTCTGGGGTTTTGTGTACTATCTGAGTTTGCTTTCCATTGCTGTGGTAATGACTATGAGCAAAAGCTACATGAGAAGCAAAGGGGTTTGTTTTCTTGCCTTAAGTGACAGAGACCAGCTCCGCAAAAGTCTTGAAACAGGCGCACTACTGCTCTGGTGGCGAGTAGCCTTAAACAGGCGGACTACTGCTCTGGTGGCAAATAGCAACGGTTTATTTCTTAAGCACAACTTTTATACATTTCTAAAGTAGCATATTTCTGGCTTGGCACGTAACATTAGTAACTCATTAATGTTACCTGTAACAAACTTGGTTCCCATACCTATTAGACTAAACACGTTCTGGGAATCAGTCAGGGGAGAAAATTTCACGAACAAGAAAGAAGATAACTATAAGCCTTCCCTCACCTTGAACCAATAACTGTTTAACTTTATCAAGGAGTTCACAAGGGATTACTGCCAAGACTTCTGGGAGCAGAGCCAGAGCCACCCAACCCTTCCAGGAGGGGCAGCCCCTGAGCTCTTCCCTAAAATCCTTAATTAACCCTTTCAGGCCGATACTAAGTAGCAGTTTTCCTCACTTAAGGGTCACAGTTCATCGTGAAGGAAGTCAGGGAAGGAGCTCAAGCAGGAACCAGGAGTCAGAAAGGGAAGCCAAGACCATGGTCGATGCTGCTTCCTCTTCCTGGCTTGCCCTCCATAGCTGGCTCAACCTGCTTTCTTACACAGTTCGGGGCTACCTGACCCCCAATGGGCTGGGTTCTTGTTTTTTTATTGTTGTTGTTGGTTTTTGTTTTATTCAAGACAAGGTTTCTATATGTGATCTTGGCTGTCATGGACTCACTTTGTAGACCAGGCTGGCCGTGAACTCACAGGGATCCACCTGCCTCTGCCTCCCAGAGTGCTGGGATTAAAGGCATGCGCCACCATGCCGGGCTGGGCTGGGTTCTTCCATAGCAACCTCTAATCCAGAAAATGCCAGGCAGACATGATGATTTTCATTTGAGGTCCTCTTCCCAGATGACCCCAGCTTGTATCAAGGTGGCAAACACTAACATTTACTTATTTTTCGTCACAGGGCTTTTTATTTGACTTATGGCTTTACTTCTAGCATTTCATACCGTTTTTTCAGTATATTTCTTATTGTATTCCTATTTGATAATTTGTACTACTTTATGTTATTATTCGATGTTCTCAATCAGGAGCTTATTTTCATATGTTTTCTTAAAAGATATATATATGTCTGTATCCCAGAAGAAGGCATCAGATCCCAGTATAGACGGTTAGGAGCCCAGTATAGATGTGGTTGCTGGGAATTGAACTCAGGACCTCTGGAAGAGCAGACAGCGCTCCTAACTGCTGAGCCATCTCTCCAGCTCAGGAGCCTACTTTTTTAACTTTAAAAAAATTACTTTTTTAAAAGTGTGAGTTGTGATGTATGTACGTGCAAGTGAGTGCACACCATAGCATGTGGAAGCCAGAGTACAACTTTCAGGAATTCTATATTTTCACTGTGTGGGATCCATGGAGCCAACTCTCGTTGTTAGGCTTGCACAGCAACCGTTTGTATGTCCTGAGCCATCTTGCTGGACCCACGCGAGCTTATTTTCTTCACTGAGTTCTTTGGACACCATCACTGTAGGATTTGTAATTTTTGCATGAGTTATGTTATTTTTTGTGTTTCATGATTAGTATGCTTCTGCATCAGGAGTTATTCTGTTGCTTTTTTTTTTTTTTTTTTTAATCAGCTATGTTTTTTCGCCTGAAATATTTGCAGTGCTCAAGAGGGACTTGGATGTGGTAGAAACTCAGAAATCAGTTCGTGAGTCCAGGAGCTCAGGGTGCCTGGTGTCATCTCTACCTTATCCTCTGAGTGGAATCGTAACTGTGAGAGCAAACACGGCTGAAGAATAACAGCACTGTTAGGGGTATGACCTAAGTAACAGCAACAGCCCGTGTGATTTCAGTAACTGCTGGAGGATTAGCAACCTAGGGTAGTGTGGAGTATAATGGGATTTTAATAAAATTAGGAGGAGGAAAGATGTGTGATGGGTGAGGACAGGAGTAGATATTAGATTGATTTTGAAAAGAAAAAAAATTGGGCTGGAGAGATGGCTCAGCGCTTAAGGGCACTGGTAGTTCTTCCAGAGGTCATGAGTTCAATTCCCAGCAGCCACATGGTAGCTTACAACCATCTATCCTGGGATCTGATGCCCTTTTCTGGCCTGCAGGTGTACACGCAGGCAGAGCACTGTGTACATAATAATAAATAAATAAATCTTTTAAAAAAAAAAAAAAAAAGAAAAAGAAAAAAAAAAAGAAAAAAATTGAGGAAGAAAAGTACCTGGGAAGGGAAGTTGAGATATTGTTAGGGTCCACAGACTGTAGGGACAGCTAAAGCTATAGAAAGTTACAACTGAGAAGTAAAAACAATGAAAGGAAAAGGCTGAAAAAGGAAAAGACATAGAATTAAGGCGTGTGGTGGCACACGCCTTTAATCCCAGCACTCTGGAGGCGGAGGCAGGCGGATCGCTGTGAGTTCGAGGCCAGCCTGGTCTACAAAGCAAGTCCAGGACAGCCAAAGCTAACACAGAGAAACCCTCTCTTAAAAAACCAAAAAGGAAAAACAACAACAACAACAAAAAAAAAAAAAAAAAAAAGAAAGAAAGAAAGAAAATGGAAAAAGAAAAAGAAAGTGTATCAGCTGTGGGGGAAAGTGTAGTAAAAGCGCTCGTGGGAGCCAGAGGCAGGCAGATCCCGTGAATCTGAGGCTAGCCTGGTCAACATAGTGAGTTCCAGGACAGTTGGGACTGCATAGAGAGAACCTGTTAGGGAAAAAAATGTAAAGAATGCCTTATAGGAGATTGGGTGGAGAAACATATAGACCAATCAAATTCTAACTGAGCAATATACACATGAAAGAAAAACCATTATGACATATATGCAACAGTGGAGAGTAAATAATTGTAGGAAATAAAAAGCATGCTTAGGAAACGAATTGCTGCACATCTGCACTGAGTCAAGAGGGGAGCTTCTCAGATCCTCTGCACTGCACGGGGTGGGCTGGGTGGGAGGCGTTTGCCTCTGCAGCACCTGTGTCTGAGTTCTGGGAGTTCCCTTGACGCGGCACCTTCCCTCGTCTATTCCTGCAGGTCCTGGGTAAATATTTGAGGAGCAGCAGTGCTTCCCTTCAAGTTTCTGTTTCTCTTGAATCTCACAGACAATTTTATTAGAGTTTAAAAGAAAAGCTGCAGAGCAGGCAAACTGTAAATCTCTGAACCTGCTCAGAGGAGGGAGATGGAGAGGACCAGACAGAAAGGTATGCCAAGCGGGCAGCCACACCACAGGAAGCAGCCACGGGGCAAAAAGCGGGGCTGTGGGGCTTTAGAGAGAAAGTGAGGAAAGTGTTAGGGGAAGCATGCTTAGACAGGCTTACAAAGCTGCACGGCAGTGATTCTCGTAGCACTTCAAAGAGGGCTGATATTCCGAGAAAGAAAATTATCTCACTAAAGAAATAATTATTCAGGCGGGCGTGGTGGTGCACACCTTTATTCCCAGCACTCGGGAGGCAGAGGCAGGTGGATCGCTGTGAGTTCCAGGCCAGCCTGGTCTACAGAGTGAGTCCAGGACAGCCAAGGCTACACAGAGAAACCCTGTCTCAAAAAAAAAAAAAAAATTATTCCTCCCGTGGTGGTTTGGATGAGAACAGCCCCCAAAGTCTCAAATGTTTGAATGCTTGGTCTCTGGTTGGTGGAACTGTTTGGTAAGGATTAGGGGGTGTGGCCTTATTGAAGGAGGTGTATCCCTGGGATGGGCTTTGAGGTTTCAGAAGCCCACACCACTCCAGTCATCTCCCTCCTGCCTAATGGTTATGGATGTGATGTAAGCTCTCAGGGGCTGCTCCAGCACCATGCCTGCCTGCTTATCGCCTTCCGCACCATGTTGGACATGGATAGACTCATCCTCTGAAATTTTAAGCAAGCCCCAGTTAAATACTTCCTTTTATAAGTTGGCTTGGTCATAGTGTTTTGTCATGACAATAGAAATGTAACTAAGACATTTCCCACTTCTTTTGCATGGCTTAAGGTGAACCTATCCTCCTGGGTGCTTGCGTCTTGGTCACATGGATTAGTATTCTCCACCAAGGAAATGAGCCAATTCAAGCCAAATTAAAGTATATAAAGGCAGATTTGTTTGGGGGTAGCTTGCAGGCGGTTTCACTGGTTCCAAGGACCAGGGCCGGAGGAATTCACCATGCAGAGGGAGACAGAAGACAGAAAAGCGTACGGCAGGGAGAGAAAGCTGGCAGAGAGGAGGGGAAGGCAAAGTGTCTGGGTTATACTGTGAGCCTCTGGGGGAGAGGAAGCCAACCACTGGGCTGGAAAGTTCAGGTTGAGACTGAGGGGTGCTAGGAGAACCCAGAGGCCAGGTGGTTGGCTTTGGTATGTTAAATAGGCACCTCAGCTGCGTGTCCCAGGTCTGAATCTCAATACAGGCCACTTCCCTGTCCAACTGAATTAACTTTTGCTTTGTTTTGTTTCAAGATGGGGTTTCTCTGTGTAGCCCTTGCTGTCCTGGAATTTGCTCTGTAGACCAGACTGGCTTTGAACTTAAAGATCAGCCTGCCATGCTGGGCATGGTGGCGTACACCTTTAGTCCCAGAACTTGGGAGGCAGAAGCAGGCAGATCACTGTGAATTCGAGGTCAGCCTGGTCTACAAAGTGAGTCCAGGACAGCCAAGATAACATAGAGAAACCCTGACTCAAAAAAACCAGGAAAAAAAAAAAAAGGTCAGCCTGCCTCTGCCCCTCGAGTGCTGGGATTAAAGGTGTGCACTACCATAGCCTGGGTAGGATAAGGAAGCAGACAATGCCATGGCTCCACTCAGAGATAGATTCCAGTTTTTTGCCTATGCGGTAATAGCTTTCCCTTACTGGGCCTTCAATGTAACTGTACAGTCCCTCCAAGGGGTAACTATAAGATCATTTAGGAGATGGGCTGAAATTGGAGAATCACTCTACACCACACCCAATCTTACCGTTTCTTCTAGGAAGCTTGACTTGGCCAAAGCAATGTCAATTCCAGAGGACTCAATCCCCCATCTATCTTGTCAAGGTCCACATTTATTTGAAGGTGAAAGAACTGAAGGGGCTCCTGGCTCCTCAAAAGCAACTGCCTTGGAAAGTGTCCCATGGGCAGCATGCAGAAGCTGATACTGCTGTGATCCAAGGGGCCCTGGCTGCATATTGAGCCCACAGAAGTACTTGGCAGCTGGGCGGTGGTGGCTCACGCCATTAATCCAAGCACTCAGGAGGCATAGACATGCGGATCGCTGTAAGTTTGAGGCCACCCTGGTCTACAAAGTGACTCTAGGACAGCCAAGGCTAACATAGAGAGACCCTGTCTCGAAAAACAAACAAACAGAAAAAAAAGAAGAACTTGGCAGAATTGTCCACAGAGTACTGGTTGTTTAGTTATGAAGGCAGAGGCAGGTGAATCTATGAGTTCAAGGCCACCCTGGTCTACATAGTGAGTTCCAGGACAACCAAGGCTACACTGAGAAAACATGCCTCAAAAAACAAAACAGCCGGACAGTGGTGGCGCACGCCTTTAATCCCAGCGCTTGTGAGGCAGGGGCGGGCAGATCCCTATGAGTTTGAGGCCAGCCTGGTCTACAGAGCTACACAGAGACAGCCAGGGCTACACAGAGAGACCTTGTCTTGATAAAAAACAAACAAACGGAACAAAGCAGGCTATGTGTGTTACAGGAAGCAGAGCTGGAGAGGTAGGGCTACCTAAATCCTTTGGTATCCAAAAAATGATGTGAGTTCCAGCTGCCGGGCATAGAGCTGGCTACAGGATCTTTTGTTTAACCTGTGGGTTTTGGTGTTGCTTCTGCCTGGTCACTCTTTAGTGTGCTCTGTTTCTTCCATCATGGAATGAGTATGTTATTCCACGGCACTGTATGCTCCAAGTATACAACTTGTTTCAGGCTTTGTAGAATTTAATAGTTAAGAGGTTGCCTCGAGTCTTAGATGAGCCGTGAACTTTGAACTCGACAGCCATCGGAACCATCAGAGACTCTGGGGACGTTTGAAGCTGCCCTGTTATCTTGAATTATGAGATGAACATGGTATTTGAGGATGGAGAGTGGAATGCTATGATTTAAATGATGCGCTTTGGTGTCAGGTTGACAAGGGGTGGGGTTGTGATGGTTGTTCTCAATCGCCAACTTGGGGAGACCTGGAATCACCTGACAATGTCGCCGGGGATTGCCTGCGGGAGTGATCTTGACTAGGCTGAGGTGGGAAGACTCACCCACTGTGGGTGCCATCACTCCCTGGGTGGAGGTCCCGGAATGTATGGAACGGGGAGAGTCATCAGAGCTCAGGCACCCACTGCCCTGTGCCCCCCCCGATAGTGGCTGTTCTACAGGGAGCTGCTTCAGGAGCCGCTGCCACTGTGGCTGGCTAGCTGTGACCACCTGTGTCATGGGACTAGGGGCCAGGATAAACCCTTCTCCTGAGCCGCTTTTGTAAGGGGGTTGGCTTGTCACGGCGACAGACAGGGTAACTCACTCAGCAGGCTCTGCACAGCCAGGCCACCCCGCAGGAAGGTCTTTATTACAGAGGGACAGGCTCTGAGGGAGGTGGGTGGGGATGCTGAACCAAGCTTAGCCTTAGAGTGAGAGGGTGATCAGGGGCTGGCTGGGACAGCATGCCCTTGTTTGCCTTTAGTGGAGGAGCCAGGGCTGGTGAAGCTCAGGAAGATGTCCTCTAGAGAGACCTGGCTGATGGAGTAGTCTTCCAACAGGTAATCCTTCTTGGCTTGTTCCATAATGCCAAACACCTGTAGGAAAGGGACGAGTCCACCCATAGGTGATACGACGTAGCCAGGGAGAGGCAGTGTGGGAAAGTGCAGGTGGAAAGTGCAGAGGAGGCCACCCTGGAGCTGTCTGCTCTTGTGGTAGAAATGGGTACCAGGGTACCAGCTTGGTCCCTGGCTTGCTATGTGACACTGGGCATGTGGCTACTCTCTAGACCTGGCCCCCGTTCTCTGAAGTCCATGGGGGTAGAAAGAGCTGACTTCCGAGGCTCCTACCAGCTCACACACTACGTGCTGTGACTTCCACACAAACATTCCCCTGGCGTTGGCAGAGTCCACATGAATGCCACCTTCAGGGAGTGGGTGATGTAAGAGGTGCACTCACCTGTGCCCAGCTGAGGTTTTGGCCAGGAAGGTAGTATTGAACCATGCCTTGGTGCTCATCTTCCAGCACGCTGCCTGTACAAAACAGATACTGATAAGGCTGGACTGGAGGGCTAGAAAGGGCAGCCTGCGTGCCCAGAATCCATAGCGGCTAACAGGTCTAGGCAGGAGCCTGGGACCCACCAGCACCATCACTCACCAGGGAAGGTCAGGTCCACAAACGCCTTGAACTTCATTATCATCTCCTGTTGCCACTCCCTCCCGACCTTGGCCTGCAGGGAGTAGCCGCTGCCAAACTTGCTCTTGAGGTGTTGCGGGCTGCCCAGGCACTTGAACTGGCCCTGTACCATGATGGCCAGCCGGGTACATAAGGCTTCACACTCCTCCATGCTGCGGAAAAGGAGACCGCCTCAGACAGCGCCGGAGGAGGCTTGTGCTGACAGATGCTCCAGATTGCCCGTGCTCAGTGGAGCCACGCGCACAGCCTCCTGGGAGTGTCCTGGCGGACTCTGTATCGGGTGCCGCCATACCTTCTGCTCACCGGGTCCCACCCCAGCCACCCATTCTGGCTGTTCCACCGGCCCACAGATGCCCAAGCTCTACCTGTGGGAGGTGATGACAATGGCCTTGCCAGACTCACGGGCCCGGGCTACAGTGTCCCACAGCAGGCGCCGGGCCACAGGGTCCATGCCAGTGGACGGTTCATCCAGGAAGATGACTGCAGGCTCTCCAATGAGGGCGATGCCCGTGCTCAGCATGCGCTTGTTCCCACCACTGGGGGTGGATGGGACAAAAGTGGACAGACACGGAGAACGTGATTGTAGTTTCCATCCAAGTCCCCTTGTTCACCACCCACCTTCTCTAAGCTGCTTCATACCTGGGTGGGGCTTTCAAAACCAGCTGCACCAACTGTTGAACTGTGACTTGGTTTATTCGCTGAAGGTCTAAAGGGCCCTAGGTGGCCAGGCTGAGCATGTGGTCATGAGACTCAAGGCTCTCTGTGAGTGCCGGGGCAGGGCACTACTCATCGGAGAGTAAGGGTAGAGGACTATTACAGTTAACCGGTTTTCTTAAGATACTCACTATGGAGTCCAGGCTAGCCCTGAATTTTCCACCCTCCCAACTAAGCCTCTCAAGAAGCGCTGGGGTTACAGGTGCACAGTGCCATACTGGCTTTATTTATTTATTTACTGTTCTTACTTTATTCGTAAGAACAGTACAATTTAATGTGTGTGCATATGTGCCTGCACCCAGGTACTCATGAAGGCCCAGAGGGTGTCCGATTATCTAGAGCTGGAGTTACAAGGGGTCGTGAGCTGCTTTGGGGGTGCTGGGAACTAAAACTGGCTCCTCTGCAAGAGCCACAAGCACTTTTTACTGCTGAGCCACCTTTCCAGCTTCCGTAACATAGCTACTAGCATTCGATGTGTGCAAAGCTCCATTCTAAATTTTTAAGTGTAAACTCATTTGATCCTCAAAGTAGGCAAAGACTCAAGGCGCCAGGTTTGGGGAGGAGCAAGGGCTCTAATCGACACCTGAATCCCTTTGACGGGGGTCAGAGGCATCTTTCCAGTTCCCAGATCCGAAGACGGGGTGCTGGCAGACACCTACCTACCTACAAGGGCACAGCGCACCACGCCGGGGGCGGGGGTGGGGGTGGGGAGAGTCTGTGAATTTGGGCTGTCAGTAGCTTGCTTTGGTTAAGCTAACCTGAGTTAGGGTTTACTGGCAACAGTGATAAACTACCTCAGGCTCTTTGGGAAACACATTAGAATGCGGTAACTAGGGGGTTAATATGAGAGCCTACCCTACCCAAAGTGGGAAGCGGACATAAAGCAGCAGACACAAAGATCTGCTTGCCCTGCTGTCATAATCACACACGGTAACGTGTCCTTGTTCTCAGACACACACACACACACACACACACACACACACACACACACACACACACACAAACGGCCTCTGGCTTGGGATAGCTCCCTTCACCGCCATCTCCAGTGGCGTGGACAGCAGGGCTCCTGCATGGCTGCCCTGCCAGGCTTTATACTACACTCAGGCACTGAGAAGGGCTGGGGTCATCTGGAGGCGGGAAGGGTGAGGGGACCCCCACATCTCACCTATAGCTCTTCACTAGCTTGTCTGCCTGCATCCGCATGAGCAAGTCCTCAAGGATCTGGTTTACGCAGGTTTTAATGTGGCGCTCAGGGATGCCCCGGATGCGGGCATACATGACAAGCGTCTCTCTTCCTGTCATGAAGTTTAGCAAGGCATCAAACTCAGGACAGTAACCAATCCAACGCCGCACCTGGGTCATATCAGCCCAAGAGGGAGACACGTCACAGAGAAGCCTCTTCTGTGCCTTCCCCCATACCTCGAACTCAGCAGTCCCTGGACCGTCCCTTGGCCTCGTGCCTCAGTTTACCTCCTGTTAACATTCATGTCTGCCATAGGAACATTCATGCAACACGAGGGAGCCGTGAGTGAGGTGACAGTAATGCTGGAGAGTCTTAGTGTAATGAGAGCTTTGTAATTTGGTTTTTTTTAAACAAACAAAGGGTTGGGTGGTGGTGGCGCACGCCTTTAATCCCAGCACGAGGGAGGCAGAGGCAGGCAGATCAATGTGAGTTCGAGGCCAGCCTGGTCTACAAAGTGACTCCAGGACAACCAGGGCTACACAGAGAAACCCTGTCTCAAAACACAAAACAAAAAACCCACAGAAATATCATGGGGATATGTTTTCATTTTAATCCCGTGTGTGGAGAGACGGGGCTACTTCACAGCTGGTTACTCTGATTTGCTACTCTGTCAGCTCCAGATAGTTTGTGCAAGTGTGTGATGTGTGGAATTCTGAGGACTTTTCAAAGGATTTATAAACAGCGCTAGGGCCCCAGAGGAGGGGTGGGCTGTTGATTGGTTACTAGTTGCTGTTGGTTGCAGTTTGTTAAGCAGTCGTGTGCAAAGAAGATACAATAAGAAGAAATTCGATATCCTGATGCTGAAGATGAAACTTGCCCCAAGGAACTCGACACCCCTAATCTGCAGAAAATAATCTAACAGTAACGCTGCCCCCCCCCTTTTCCGCTCTATCTTTTTTTACTTAGTGTTAGGGGGTTGAAAGGATGGAGATGAATGGAGGAAAGAAGAGCTACAGAGCAGCACGTGCTGGCTAGCCCAGGTGGCAGGGTGCAGCCTTTGCTGGTGGTGTTGTCAGTGAACAGGCCTCTAAAGGATGGAGGAGGAGGAGCTCGTTCCCGCCTCCTGCCCACATGTCCTGAAGACAGAAGCAACCAGTGCCCCTATTTTAGGAGTCAGAGGAAGAATCTTGTTTTGTTTTGTTTTTCAAAACAGGGTCTCTCTCTGTAGCCTTGGCTGTCCTAGACTCGTTTTGTAGACCAGGCTGGCCTTGAACTCACAGAGATCCGCTTGCCTCTGCCTCCTGACTGCTAGGATTAAAGGCGTGCGCCACCACCGCCCGGCCTTCTAGCTGATTATTATGTTCTATAGATCTTCCCATGATGCGGCATACAGCCCCACTCCTCACTCAGTTTAGCTGCTATATACCCAGAAGAAGTTTTTAAACGATTCTTTTAAAATGAATTAAATGTGTTCTTTGATAATTCCATATGTGTATATAATACGTTCTAATTACTCTCACCCTTAACTTCCCCCTGACTGTTGTCAACTTCCTGTAAATACCTGTCCCACATTCATGCCATTTTGTTTTGTTTCGTGACTCACTGAGTTTAACCGAGGCTGACTGTGTAAACCTGGGTTTAGAAATGTTCACTACATCTTGCTGGGCTCACTAACAGTACACAGTGGAAGACAATGACATCCCCTCTCCCAGAATCTTTGGCCAGCAGAGTTCAGCAGGGATGGGTAAGGCCAGGAAGTTCCTTAGGTTCCATTTAGAAAATAACTGACTTGGGCTGTTTAGACATATCTGAATCAACATCTGTCTTTTGTTATTATAAATTCAGAGGTCACGGCCGGGCGTGGTGGCACACGCCTTTAATCCCAGCACTCAGGAGGCAGAGGCAGGTGGATCGCTGTGAGTTCGAGGCCAGCCTGGTCTACAAAGTGAGTCCAGGATGGCCAAGGCTACCGCTGTGAGTTCGAGGCCAGCCTGGTCTACAAAGTGAGTCCAGGATGGCCAAGGTTACACAGAGAAACCCTGTCTCGAAAAAAACAAAAAACAAACAAGCAAAAAAAAAAAAATTCAGAGGTCACCACCATGGGTATGCCTACGGTCCAGCACTCTCCTGTCACAGACACTAAAATAAGGAGCTACAGTGTTTGCTTTCCCCCTTTCTACTCAAGAAACTAGGTAACCTGAGGCCACATTGCCTGGGGATAGAGGTGATGAGGACAAGCCCCTCCCTCGTGTCTGCTTAGGGAAGAAAGGAGCAGAGGTTGTCAGGAGAGGGAATGTCAGCTGAGGCCTCCCACGCCAAGGGATCAGCTCCAGGTGACCTGGAAGACAGATGTCTGCAGATCAGATGCAACTGCTGAGAGGAAAGACAATGAGAGCGGTGCGGATGCTTCAGGCATTTCACAGTGAAGCACAGAGATGCTGGCAGACCGCCTTGCCCAATTTACCTTAATCAATCTTTCTTTCTTTCTTTCTTTCTTTCTTTCTTTCTTTCTTTCTTTCTTTCTTTCTTTTTCTT